>NC_068983.1:80534523-80539124 GCF_001194135.2 Octopus bimaculoides
ATTCTGCCTACACTGCCACACTTGCCTTACCTCTCCAACACCACCCTCCTCACTGGCACCCATCATCGACCCTATCACATCACTGACTCCTTCACCTGCACTTCTACCAATGTCATCTACTGCATCTCCTGCTCTCTCTGTGCCCTTCTCTATACATCGAGCAAATGGGATGCCGCTTGGCTGACCGGTTCGCGAAACACCTCCAAGACATCCGACTCGGCAATGACACCCTGGTCTCATGCCATTTCTTCTCTACTACTCACTCTTTGTGTTGTCTTGTTGAAAGAAAAAATATTGGCATATCCCCATTGAAGGATGTTTTTGATGTTTATGTTGAGAGAGTCAGTGCAGGTTTGGTGTGTGGTGTCTAGGTTATGAGCAGATGATGGGTATCAGTGGAAAGTTATGCATAAGAATGGGGTTTACTGGATATGATGGCAAGTAAGTGTCGAAAATGTCATCACAGTGTGAGAGATATCACTCATGTCATCAGTAGCAATTCAAAAATGCCTGCAATATACTACCAACCCATGCAACATGACATTGTTGCCAAGCTGGTTTATAATGCTATATGCAAAGGGAATTGTCCATACCAAAGCACACGAGAACCATAGGATATCTCCACCTTTAAAAATAATGTATATATCTATATAGTTGTATATTTTTATTTTATTTTTTTTTAATGTATAGATTACTCTATATATTTTTATATATCTATATATTTTCAATATGTTTGATGTATTGAATATACCTTCGGAGAAATTCATTCATGTTGGGTCTAGGGCTAAATAAATACAAATGTATATGTGAATTTGATTTGCCTAAATTTGATTCTTACTTCTACATTATTCTAACGCCTCAGGTTTGAATATCTGGAGCACTTCAAAATGAAGTCTATGCATTGGAGAAAATCTTTTTCCTTATAATCATATGTATATACATATGTATGTATACACATATATAAAATGGAACTGGTATTTTATGCTTTATATAATGTACATGTGTTTCAGTAAGCTGATTGTGATTATTACTAAAGCTGGTTGGACTATTGTGCAATACAATTGACTTATTTCCTCAGCATTATCAGATCAGCAAAAATACAGTATTAAGAAAATAGTAAGCCCTTATATACACCAGTATGCAAATTAAGTACCATCTGGTAATTACAGCAAAATAGTAAGTGACGGAAGTACACATTATTTTTCCAACCTGTGACAAAATTTCCTTACATCACTAGCAGAATATATTCATGATGTAGTTGATAGTAAGGTTGAACATGCAGTGACACAGTATACCAATTTTAAAAGCTAGAATGCACGTAAGACAAATTAATATAAATGATTATATATATTATTTACATATCTATGTAAATGTACTATACCTCAAGATATATGTGTGTGTGTGTGCACGCATATACACAGATATCTATGTAAGTATAAATATGTATATGTAACCATATGTGCACACATGCACACACACACACGCACACACACACACATACACACACACTCATGTACATATATTGCTTTTTTTAGTGTTGCTAATAATAATTACATAATTTTAATGGACATCTGTGAAAATGTATCTTTTTCTAGAATACTATAAACTGAATTTTGATTTTGCTAAATCAATTCTTGTTATATATACGGAAATATTTTTATTCTTTATTAAATGCCCATCTCTCTTTTTCTCCATTCTCTAAGTTTCAATAAGATTGCTTGCCTTTTTCTATTGATTAGTTATTTTCTTTTCAACATTGTGATTCTTATGTTTTAGTTCCTGGAAAAATTATTTCTATATTTGTCTTGTTTTAATCTCATGATCTCCATATCTCATGCCATAGGTACATTCACCTCATACAAGTTTCCTTTTTTTTTTTTCTATATGAGATAAATTCTTAAAAGCAAGAGAACATTTTATTGTAGGTTGTGGTAATATATTATTTTTCAAAGTTGATTTTCTTTTATAAAGCTCACTACTATTGTTGACTTTTACTATTTATATAATATATAAACAGAGTAGCTGTTTATTTTTTATCCAGAAGCCTCATGATACAGTTTTCATAAATCATGACTGGAGTTGTCATTATAACTATTAAAGATCAATCTCAGTTTCCCACTCCTGCATATCTTGAGAATGCTCTTCCTTGCTCCTTTTGAGTGTAATTTTCATTAACACTAATGACCTTCCTTCACGTTATAATTATAATTTTAGTTGATTAAAACTTATTTTGTTTCACCAAATTAATTATGGTAGCTTGAACTTAACTATATGTTGAAATGCAGAAGGCACCTATGGGACATTTTTTCAGTATGTGTACATTATATAATATATACATTGTATCATATGTATGCACTCTTTAATATATAACATTAAATCACATTAACCTTTTTAATCTCATTAATATGGGGAAAATACTTTTTTATTATTGTAAGAATGTATATTTCACAGAATTTTAGAATAATGTGACAACACTGTTGTCATTTCAACCACAACACTATAATTCTGTACAATCAGATCTTTACAACTGGAAGTACTGCTACAACTGCCTAGCATGTTGTGATGAGTCGGAGACAACAATATATATCTATAACCTTTATGTTGCTGAATAATTCATATGAAAGTAAATTCATAAATATTGCATATTTTATCAACCTGATCAATTTAATATAGATTAATCAATAAAGATTATAAAATATACCCTGATCAAAACCATAATGGTATTGAATAGATCCTATAAAACTTATTTTTAATGATTTATTTGAAAGAGAATTCATTTTGTGAATAGGAATGAAATTGGAACAACTACTTTCAACATTCTGCAAAAAGAAAATTTTTTTACATTAAAAAGAACTAATATATTGCAATGTTGTAATTTGTTACAGATTATTCTGTTATAATTATTTTGTTTTTGTTTCTTTACCATTAAAGAGTTTCTACCTCAGGTTTGGATTGTTTTAACTAATAGTATAACAGAAACTATGTGATAAAATTTTTACAAGCTTAAAAGTTTTTCTTTTAATAATTTTACATTTGTTTTCCTATACTACTATTGATTATATATTTTTGCTACCTTGAATTTACATATTACAGTCAGAAGTAGTTTAATCATCATTTAGCTTCTCTGCACCTAATATATTTAGTTAAGCTAGTAAATAAAATAATGTATGCTGGCCAGTATTACAAGTAATGAAATAATATCTGAATGCATGACATTTTGGCCAATAGTCTGGACATCTTAAAATTACAATTTAAAATTGAATGTGAATAAATGTTTCAATTGATCCTGGTTCTCTACACAAACATTAGTATTTCTTTATACTCCTTTTATTATTTCATTTCTAAAAAGTGACTCACTGAACTGTATCTCAATGAATTTTTTAATTATAAGTAATGTTGTTTATGGGCTATAGCTATATTTTTACATTCTTAAGTACTCACACATGTTTTTCTTTGCAGCTTTAACTAAAAGTTTTGTATAACTGCATTTCCTCAGTCTTCTTTTTAATTAGAAAAAAATGTATTTGGAATCTATCTTTGTTAAAACTATCACATACCTATTTCCTTTGGATTATTTATTTCTAATGGAATTACGTGTCAGAAATGTTTCCAATGTTCTTCCTTCTTCATATAGATTAAATTCTTTTGATTAAAATCAGCATTATGTAAGTCTTCATAGGAAAATGGACAATCTTTTTATTAATGGTATCTCAATCCAACAGAATATATTATATAATATCATATAATATATTTATGCCAAACAGAATATTTCCAGGATGGAAATGCTACCAGTTTAAGTTATAAGAGTATTATATACATTAATACATTTTTATCCACAATCATTGGCTATTTTCAGTATGGCATCTCAGTCAAATGGATTTCAATTGCTTGTATGTCCTTGATCTTTAAGCGATCAAGGATTTTGAACAATAGAAACTATGGAGTGAAATGTAATACAAACTATTACTTCTTTAGCAGATATGAACATCACCTTTTAGATTTTTAGCAACCTCAGGCTGTATTTGAAATAGAATGTATAGAAATTTGTGACTAGTTTAAATTGAAGCAAACAAAGATCTATACTCTCTTGAAAGTCTTTATTGAACTTTTATATAGTGAATATACAAAAATAACAGAGGAAAGAGAAACATAAACAGATAGGTAGATAGATAGATAGATAGATAGATAGATACAGAAAGAGAGAGTGAGAGAGAGATGGAGAGGCATAGAATGACAGAGACTGAGAATAATTGAAATCATCATCATCATCATCATCATCATCATCATCATCATCATCATTATCATTATCATTGTCATGGTCATTCAATGTCTTTTCCATGCTTCATGAGTTGGATGGAATTTGTTGAGGCAGATTCCCTGTTAACAGTTGCCCTTTCCCATTGTCAACCTTCACCTGTTTCCAAGTAAGGTAATATTTCCTATGGTCAAATATGTTTTCCATGGAAGACCAGAAATGAGCAACATTGTTTGTATGATGATGATGTTCATTTACAACCATGAAGTTTATGTCAATAAAAGAGTATACACAAACACACACACACACATGCGCATACATACATACATATATATATATATATATA
>NC_068983.1:80539845-80542723 GCF_001194135.2 Octopus bimaculoides
TATATATATATATATATTCATACCAGAGGAATGCAAGTGCTACCGCCAGAAAAGGAAGGAGAGAATATGAGCACAACAATAAAGAAGGAAGGGGAGAAAAAGGAAAAGGAAAAAATGAAATAACTAAAACCAAAACCCCAAACCACCAAACAAAAATCAGAAAACTCAAATATGGAGGCTCCAATGGAATCCGAAACCCTAGAGGAGAGAAGAAATTTGGAGTGAACTCATGGACTTGTAAATTTTACCTGCAAGGCAAATGTTGGCATGGGGAAGATGGTACAAACTGCAGGTTTGTTCACCCGAGATCCCGCTAAAATTACAGGGGGGCCTTAAGGAGAAATAATTTCCTGAGGAAAGGCACCAATTGCCTCCAAAAAAAGCATACCAATGCAATGCACTCTTCAGATGTTATGCACAAGACAGCAACTGAACAAGTGTTTTTTTTTTTTGCATGGCACAAAAGATTGTGCAGCAGCTGACCTGTCTACATCAAGTGCAAACAAAGACCACACAAATATTTTGCTACTAAATATTGGGGGCCTGTTGCATTACAACAACAATAGAAGCAATTTTTTTTTCCTGAGAAACCTTGCTGCATGCAATCAAGCCCTATGCATAGCACTCGTTGAAACTCATCTGAGCCCTGATATAGAGGATACAGAGGTAAACGTACCAAAATGTACCATATTGCGAACGGACAGAATGAAAGAAACCATGGTGGAGTTGCTGTATACACCCATGAAGATCTCACACCCCAGCTCTTACTGTTATACTCATATTCAGTATGTGACACTCTAATTGTATACATAAGACAACACAATATAGTCATATGCAATACATATCACCCACCAGATGCTTCAAGCCACATAGGCAAGTTTGAAGATTGCCTCACAAGAATTAAAGAAATCCTCATCAAACTGGAACACCATGTGAGCGTATTTCTTATGGCTGATTTCAACTTCCCCAATGTCAAATGGCCTGAAGGCTCCATGCTCTCAGGAATGACTCATTGCAAACAAGTACAGGTGGAGTCTCTGCTCAATCTCACCAATGCTCTATTCATGGAGCAAGTTGTACTCAAATCAACTAGGGTGAATAACATTTTGGATCTTGGCTTCACAAACAATATGAACATCGTTCATGAGGTGAAAATGACACCGACATTAGTTTTGGATCACAAAATAATAGAGCTGTCTAGGTAGGGAACAAAAGTAGCCAGAGACATACTGCCTAAAGGAAGCACCCAAAATCTCTCCAATCTGAACTTCCACAAAGCAGACTGGAAATCGATCCAAAAAGAGATCCTCAGACAGGACTGACCGAAATGTCACTCCACATCTGACATTGGCTCTTAAACCAGTCTGTCATCCCAGTTTTCAAACAGGGAAACAGATCCCTCACAGTCAACTATCGCCCAATCTCACTCATCTCCCACATCATTAAAGTGTTTGAAAGAGTGGTAAGATCAAGGATAGCTAGCTTCCTGGAGATCCACAAACTTCTAAATGCAAATCAGCATGGCTTTCGCTGTGGCAGGGACTGTCTAACACAGCTCTTACACCACATTGAGGATATACTTAAAGCTTTGGGAACAGGTTCGAACTCTGATGTCATATATCTTGACTTCAGTAAAGCATTCAACAGGGTTGACCATAATATCTTACTCACAAAATTAGCAATCCGTGGAAACCTTCTACACTGTATTGAGTATTTCCTGGCGAATAGAACACAACGTGTTGTGGTTGATGGAGTCCACTCAACCCCAGCAAAAGTCACCAGTGATGTCCCTCAGGGGACTGTCTTGGACCCGCTCCTCTTTATAATCTACATAAATGACCTTTCCAGCGTCGTAAATCACTGCAAAAGGAAAATATTTGCTGATGACACTAAGCTCCAGCAAATCATCAGTGAAGAAGACTGAACTCAACTCCAGTCTGATCTATATGCGGTGAGTCAGTGGGCAGACAAAAACAAAATGCAACTAAACGAGAGAAAATTTGAGCTGATGCATTTTGGAAGAAAGACTATATACTAAAACAGCCACAGTCTCTTACTCCAGGGGAACCGCTCAAAGCATCTAATAATATCAAAGACCTAGGAGTAATTGTTGACAACAATCTCAGTTGGAGTGCCCACATCAACAATAAGGTCAATATAGCTTGTAGGATGAGCTCCTGGATCTTAAGAACCTTCTGATCCAGAAAACAAGGTGTCATCATTCCACTTTTCTCCTCCTTTGTACAGCCATACCTCAAATACTGCTGCCCCCTGTGGTCTCCCCATACAAAACAAAACATCTTGAAAATTTAATCACCCCAGAGGGCACTCACTAAAAGAATTAAGGGCATGACTTATCTCGATTACTGGGACTGCTTTAAAGCCTTGAAACTCTACTCTTTCCAGCGCTGCTGCAAGCGAGACATCATTTGCATGATGTGGAGCATATACTGCCAGCATTACCCAAACGACCTGAACATTATCTTCGAGATTCCTCCAAGGCTGAGACCATGGGCCATACGTCCCCTGCCCAATTCAGGACTACAACATATAGGTACACTGCGACACAATTTCTTTTCCTCAACAGGGCCTGCACTGTTTAACATTGTCCCAAAACTGAACAAAGAGGAAAAGGATCTCATCACCTTTAAATGGAGTCTGGACAACTTTCTTCAAGGAATACCAGATAAGCCGCCCATACCTGGATACAACTCACTCAACAAGAACTCACTACTTGACTTAAGAAGGATCTAGATAATCCTATTAGGTGGCTATTAAATTAGACATGGCCTGGACCAATCTTTGGTCATAGCATATCTAAGTTTCATCCAAGTTTTATATATTCATATATATATATACACACACACACACACACACA
>NC_068983.1:80543399-80552323 GCF_001194135.2 Octopus bimaculoides
ACACACACACACACACACACACACACACACACACACATTTTTTTGTTGGCTGGAAAATACTCCTTAATTGACAAAAGCTTCACAAACTTGTCAGTTGAATTTAAAGATTCATTGAAATTCTGAACTATCATGAATAATCCTAGACTTTGTAAAATAATACAACCTAAAGTAGACATTGCATTATGCTTTGGACATAGAATAGTGTCATTGAGTTTCATAGTAGGAAGAGTAGAATTGTGTTTTGAGCCTCTTGTTATGAAAATGTATTGTACCCATTATTTGTTTCAAATTTTGGTACATGGGTAACAGTTTTGAGAGAGGGGGTAAGTTGATTACATCGATCCCAGTGTTCAACTGGTACTTATTTTATTGACCCTGAAAGGATAAAAGGTTAAGTCGACCTTGGTGCAATTTGAACACAAAACACATCGACGGATGAAATGTTGCTAAGCATTTTGCCTGGAGTGCTAACAATTCTGAAAAATATTATTGAAAAATATATATAACCAAAGGTTATATTTGCAAACATTACTTTTATACATATGTACATGTGTACGTATTTAGTTATGTATAGTGATTGAACAGAAGCAAACATAGTATGCTAAGTAAATAGTGAGGAGAGACAGCCTTACATGTTTTTGTCCAAATTCCATTCATGAATTCTACTTTCCTTCATTTATGAGTTAGTAGCAAAACTACCAATGATATAGTGGTATAAAGTTAGTTATACCACTTCTCCAGAGAAATAATAAGCTTCTATTTATGAAAATAAATTGTAGATAGATTCATTGATTTGTTTCAGTCATTTGACTGTGGTCAAGCTGGAGCACTGCCTTTAGTCAAACAAATCGACCCCAGGACTTATTCTTTGTAAGCCTAGTACTTATTCTATTGGTTGCTTTTGACAAATCACTAAGTTACAGGGATATAAATACACCAGCATTGGTTGTCAAGCGATGGTCGAGAGACAAACACAGATACATAAACACACACACACACACACACACACATGATGAGCTTCTTTCAGTTTCCATCTACCAAATCCATTCACAAGGCTTTGGTCAGCCTGAGGCTATACTAAAAGACATTTGCCAGTCAAATTGTTTATATTTTAAATCTAATCACAATAATATAATTTTTTCCTGCATATTGGCATAATGACTTTCCTTAGACACAACAAAATCGTTTTTCCTGTATATGATAATTATTTTTTATTTAGTTCAGTACTAAAAAGGATAAATGGTCTCTGTTTATCCTACTATACTAATTTGAGTGACTTCTAACAGTGGTCCATTTGTAAACATTATTTTGTAATTGTCAAACAATATTTTATAATGCAATTTTAATGATGACAAAAAAATCATTAATCTCAGTTCTGATCATTGTACATGTGGTTAATAATTATGAAGAAAGCTTTTTATTTTCATTTACCATTTAGAGAACATATATGGGGTCCACTTTTATTATAAACAGTCAAATTATTGTAGTAAAAATATCTGTAAAGTATTTTCTCTAATATCCAAATTTGTAAAGCTTGTTACCCATTCATATTCATAAAAGTAGATAGAAAACAGTAAAAATAACTATAGAAAAGAAGTTAGAGATGTCTAAGTATAACATTTCTATAATCCTATATGTATTTTATATACATTTTACTATAAACTAATCCCAACATAAGTGCTAATCTGAAGTAAAGAATATTTCCTGAGAAAAGTGCATTTTATTTTCAAAAATAGTTTTGATAAATAGCATCTTTTTTCAAAGATAATAATAAAATATCTTAGCTTTATTTGAGATGATCTGATTGTTTTTATTGTTCTCAGTATTATTGATTGCTTTTACTCTATACCTTTTTGATATCTTTTTATATTATGATCAATAATAATAATTGTTGAAATCAATATATATATCAATTGATTTCACAGATTCATATCTTGAAGCATATCTTGTTAGTTATACTAAACAATAAAATGTTTATAAATGTAGTGTATTTGAATGATTTGTAACTTAATCTAAAATTATTATTATTCTAATAATTTCTTATTGTGAGATTTTGCTCACAAATTTTGGAGATTTACTAGCATGTTATATATTCTTTGGTCTTTACTGAGTTAGAAGAATATATTATACATATCAATTAACAGCTCACTTTTTCACTTCAAAAAGAACATGGGATTTTTCAGAGTTTCTCAGATTGAATGTACTAAGAATGCTTTACTCTGGAGTTTTAGGGTGGAATGTTTCAAACACTTTGTCCAAATGTCCAAACATTCTAATAATTACAAATATCAATTATGATATGGCTGAATTTCACAAAATCTACAAAGATCTTAACATTTATCAAGCTGCCTGTTTTCTGACTATTTTTCAAAAATAGATTTAAAATCCCAAATCAAAGACTACCAGATATATTATATAATAATTGGAAGCTTTAATATCCATTATTTAATCAATTTTACCAATTTTTATAGTTAATCCATTTATTTTTCTATTTCATTGATTTCTTGATTCTAAAATTCCAATTTTTCCAAATTTTTATTTTATATATGTTAGAAGAGATAAACTATAGCTCTTTGTGGATGAAAATGGAATTGAAAAGAGAGAGGTGAAAGTGCATGAAATTGATTATATAGTTATTCCATTGTGTTATACCAGCTGTAGTGATTTATGAAATAGTAAACAAAAGATGATTACTGTTACAGATATGCTAGCTAGATGATGATTTTGTGATCTTATTGCAATTTTTTTTTATTATTTCATTTGCCAAACAGCTAAAGATTTGGAGAATGGATTTACTTTAGATATTTTCATTCTGTTCTTTGGAAATATTTTTTAATCAGATAAATGCAATAAAGTACTGAAGATTAAAACCTATATTTATAGATAGAAATTCAATACTCTGAATGCTTAAGACTATTGATATTCTTCTAGTTATTCTAAGAAAAAATTCATCACAAATGGCAATGCTCATTTTGAATACTTAAAATATCACTTTTATTGTTATTGTTGCTATTGTTGTTAAAAATTTCTTGAGCTATTATGCATAACTTTTTGTTTATTTCATAATACAAAGAACATGAAATATGGTAGCTTTGAAGTTATGAAGATTATTTGGTTTTACCTCAGCTTGAATTGTTGAAAAATCATTGAAATAAAGAGATATACAATAAGAATCTGGGCCAGACGGCATCATTTAAGTTAGTAGTCAACTCAGATTCTAAAGTACTACATGGTACTTGACAAGAAACAGCAGCTGTATTTTAATGTTGCATGCATAACATTTTAAATTTCACTTCTGGCTGTATAAACATTTTATCCCATTTTTAACTTTTTCTCTTGGTGTCAGTTATATTGCAGTGTTTATGTGTCCCATAAAGGTGAGGGTGGGCATGTGCACACGCATACACACAGAATATTTATGAGTGGATTTGGTAGATAGAAACTGAAAGAAGCCCGTCATATATATATATATATATATATATATATATATATATATATATATATATATATATATATATATATATATATATGTATATATATATATATGTATGTGTGTGTGTATGTTTGTGTCCGTGTTTGTCCCCCCAGCATTGCTTGACAACCGATGCTGGTGTGTTTACGTCCCCGTAACTTAGCGGTTCAGCAAAAGAGACCGATATAATAAGTACTGGGCTTACAAAGAATAAGTCCTGGGGTCGATTTGCTCGACTAAAGGCAGTGCTCCAGCATGGCTGCAGTCAAATGACTGAAACAAATAAAAGAGTAAAAGAGTATGTAAATTTGTGCCTCACATGCCACATGTGTTGATTGTAGTGTGTGAGGTACAAAAATAAGTCATCACAAATTTATCTGCAAATACTATGTGCTTGTTTGTTTAACTTAACTCTATGAGACACAGAAACACTTGAAAATGGCTGATATCATAAGAAAAGGCTAAAACAAGGCAAATTCCATATCATCTGCATTTAAACTTCGACTGACTGCATCAGCCTTATAAGTCAAAGAAAAATAAATTGAGTAAATCTAAAATTATTCTATTTCTATCTGTGTCTCTCTCTATATTTAAAACTATGTTTGCTTACTTGTTTGTTTTTCTCTTCTCTTACTTTCTCTCTCTCTCTCTCTCTCTCTCTCTCTCTCTCTCTCTCTCTCTCTCTCTCATTCTTTATTTGATTTAGAATGAGAAAAGTAACTCGAATATATTACTTTGAAATAACAATTAATTAACTGCTGCTCTATACTGATGGAGCATAAAAATGTAGAAACAGTCCATTTGTTGATATAGATGCAGAAGAAATATGAAATATTAAGTATATTTAAATTTAAGTGTATAAACACACATAACATGATGAGTAATTTAAAAAAAAAACTGAAAAAAAAACATTTTGCTGTTTACTTCTCTTTCTTCCATGAAAAATGGACAACCAATCAACAAATTGCCTTTAGCTTAAATTTTACTTCATACATGTCAAACACATTTTATCTTTTTGTGGATAAAATGAAACACTTCATGAATTGTAATATTTGTTATATTTAATGAAAAATCACAGTTTAGAAATTTAGTTGTTAATGTGTTTAACTATTTAATACAATTTCACTATTAGCCTATATTGTCAGCCTTACTATATCTCAATAATTATAACAATGTTGCATGGTATCAATGTCAATACAATCTTAAAACTAGATTGATACAGACTTATTACCTCCTCCTTAGCGAAGGCGGAGGTATTGTTTTCAGTATTGTTTCAGCTTGTTTGTTTGTTTGTCCGTGGACAAGATATCTCAAGAACTGCTGGATGGATTCGAATGAAACTTTCAGGGATGTTTGGCCTCGTGACTGGCATGAACTGATTAGATTTTAGGATCGATCGAGTACTGGACAAGGATTCTGGATTATTTTTCTGGTTATTTTACTTAGAGCAGTCAGGTTCATTTTTAGTATTCTCATTTGAGAGAGCAGTTGAGTTTAATCCAGATATTCTCATTTTAAAAATCATCTTGGCTAATCGTTGAAAGGACGTTGGTGTTGCCTTGGTAAAGGTTTACACTCTCTGAGAGCTCTTGTTCTAATATAATATTCATTAGGAACAATTTTCTGTGTAAGCCATATCGTGTGGAAACTAATATGATAAAAATGTAACTGAATACAAACTTCTTTGATACTAGGATGATTTTATAATTAAAACTACAAACTAAATTTATATACTTTTATTATAATTTTAGTCAATTTAAAAACTTCAAAATACTTTAACCATTTCCAAGTCCTAAATATGATGTTACCGTTATCCTCATGTCTCATTTATAAAATTATTGCAATCAGTTAAAAGCCAAATTCTTTGAAAATATTTGACTTAGATTCTCAGCTATGTTTGAACATTTATTACATTTATCTATCAAATACTCATCACCCACACTTTACAGAATTCCTATTAAGCTCTTTGTAATTTTGTATCACCACTTCAATCCAAAAGCTATATAGGGCTCTAGATTTTAATCTTATTGTAAGTAACAAAGAAATCTATGGAAAAAAATAGTTTATTAATTCTAGCACAGCCCTCAAATAATTCTTTGAAATACAGTACATATGTATTTCTGTGTCTGCTATATAAAATGTGCTTTTACATAGGAGTTTTCTGTTTCTTTATGTTATTCATATGGCTTGAGCAAACCACTTGATAATTCCTTAATTAAATTAATTTTAAAGCTATTTTAATCTACTAGCTTATCTCTGCTTTGCAACAATGTGAAAATATAGGTGGCAAATTTACTTTTCATTTGTCAATTCAAACTTTAATTTGACAGCATTCCATTATCTATAGCTTGGCAAGCACTAAAGAGACTAGAGCAGATACTAGTTTTTGAAAGTGGTTTGATACACTGGAATATCATAAACAAAAGTTATGGAAATTAATTCTGTTAGCAGTTTAGTATACAAGTGTTTATCTAGGACTTTTTTGTATTGCACTTCTCAAGGTAATCACATAGGAATTCAAAACTGAATGTTCTAAGAAGCTATTATAGGTTGATTAATGTAGAAACTTTTAATGAACTAATAAAGGTATGTCAATTGAAAAAAAAGAATAATCATGCTTCCCACTTTCTCCCCTGTAAGTATTTCAGAAATAAACTGGGCAGTGCAGAAAGCACAAAATTCCCAGACTGTTGTATTGTATTTCACCCAAAATAACGATCAGTCCCTATATGTTGGAATTTACAATATAGTTTATGGAGATGTAGACGTATAATATATGTAGAACAATATATTTATGGGTTGTACCTAGTTATTTGGCCCAACAACTTTTTGTTGTGTATATTTCCTTGTTTTAATGACTTACATTTCACTGTTATTTCTTTTATTTCTTTTATGTTTCAGCCTTGAGGCTGTGGCCCTGCTGGGGCAAATTAAAATTTTTTTTTATTTATTTGGAGTAGAAACATAAAACGCATATATTTAAATTTTTAGGAAGTAATGGTAAAACTTACTATAAAAATAAAGGTCTATGACAATTTTATGCAAATTATTCAAAAGAAAAATCATTAATTCTTTTAATTAATTAATCAAAATAAGTTCATCTAGTCATAGTTTTCCCATATTCCTCATCTTATATTTCTAGCTTTCTACAATATTTCTGTGAATATTACAGGAAACTAGATGAATTTATTTTGATTAATTATTATAATTAATAATTTCTTAAAAAATTATTTGTCGGAAATAGTCAATATTTAGTCATGAAGTATATTGTGTAATTTATATTAAAACTTTATAATGTCTACCAAAGCATGTAATATGCTGTTTGTATTGAATTTGGAGGATAAATAGTTATTGATAGAAAAAACAGTTGACTTCTATAGAATATATGCTAATATGTTTTCTCATTTTAATTACAAAGAATTGAATACTTTCCACTTTAATTTATATCTATAAATTGTTTTATGATGACTTTATTGTACTCTATAGTCCATTCTGTAATATTATTAACATTTTATGCTGATATGCTTTAGAAATTATTAATTTGGTATCCATCTTGCTCTCAAATTTCGTATTTTTTTCTTAAAACTCGGAATAAATTTTCTTTGTCTATGATCTTTTAAAAATTTGTGTGTATACTTGCTCAATCATACTTAAATGCATAGTTGCTTGTTACTGTATTATGTCAGTTTTTTTATATCTGTAGGGGTTGGATGATCATTACAAATTTAGATATTCTCAAACTAATGGAAAAAGTGATTTTTTTTCACAGCTACATATTTTATTCTCTTGTTTACCTCTCAATTATTCAGTTGTTAAGTAGAAATAGTAGATGTAGTCATGCAAGTAATAAGATTACTCACACAAATCTAACAAACATACAAGCACATGCATGTGTGCATGCACACAGACAGAGAGAGAGAGACACACACACGGAGTATGTGGTAATATTTCTTGGTTCAGTAAATGTCAACTTCCTTCCTATTCTTTGTACTACTACTCATGTGAAAAAACTGATTTTCCTGTTTATGTATATCATCATCATCATTTAACGTCCGTTTTCCATACTGGCATGGGTTGGAAGGTTTGACTGAAAACTGGTAAACTGGGGAGCTACACCAGGTTCCAATCTGATTTTGCATGGTTTCTAGAGTGTAGGAAGGGCATGTGTGTAAAAATTTTTATATCTGTATGTGTATAAACACACACACACACACACTTTCAATAATAAGGCATATAAGCTCACTATAATTAGTCTTAGTGAAATATTTGTCCCAAAGTGCTTTACAAATATTCATAAAAATGGGGTTGCAACACAAGTCAATAAAGTGAAAGAATATATAAGAAATACACAAGATCTTACCTCATAGCAATATTTTCACAATAGAACATATCCTTTTGAGAACTATATCTCTTATCAGGTAATGTTAAAAGGTATAATGTCTCTGTAATCAGCAATCACATGGGTTGAATATAAGATTTCCCTTGGGCAGACATATGAGCTGAAAAATAGATATCCAACTAAATGAGAAACTACTGTAAAATGTTCAATATGATCGCTTCTTAGGAGCATACATACATTTGTATAAGTGTGGGGTTGTGGCATGTAAAAAGTAAAGTTCTCAAGGATAACAAACTTCATGAAAATCAAATACAATATGACAAAGGGAATAAGTAAGAACTCATTGAGTCTCTAGATTGTTTCAGTATTTTCTTTCTTGTTAATGTAGGGATCTAATAAATTGTCTCCTTATTAACAATAGACATGAATTGTACAGTGCTGGTCAGTTACAACAATGAATATTTCAGTTGGCTCAATCAACAGAACAGTCCATTCATGAAATTAATGTGCAAGATGCTGAGCACTCCACAGATGTGTAACTTCAATATAGTTCTCAGGAAGATTTGGCACGACACATTGAATGCGGCAAGGCTGGCCCATTGAATTACAGGTACAACTCATTTTTGCCAGCTGAGATGACCAGAGCAATGTGAAATAAAATGTCTTATTCAAGGATACAATGTGCCACCCGGGAAGTGAAATCATGACCTTACAATTACGAGCCAAATACACTAACTACTTAGTCACATACCATCAATGCTAGTTGGACATTATTACACTGCCAATCTGATTATGTCAACCCAATTATCTCCACATATCTGTGGAGATGAGTGCTAAGCTTACTCACCATTTTATTTTCATACAAGCTTTTTAAAGGCAAAGTATTGAAATATGTAGTAAAAGTGTAAAGCTATTGTTTGTGATTGTTTGTTTTAACTTTTGTATTTCTAATCTGCATTGTTGTGGCTTTCTAATACACATTCAACTCTTTCAACTCTAGAAAACAAAGCTTCATGCAAATTATACTATTTACGTATGTCTCTGTCTATCTATCTGTCTGTCTGTCTGTCTGTCTGTCTGTCTGTCTGTCTGTCTGTCTGTCTCCATATATAT
>NC_068983.1:80552475-80568621 GCF_001194135.2 Octopus bimaculoides
ATACATATACATGTATATACATATATATGTATATATCTTTCTCTCACTATATATATACTTATCATCATCATCATTATCATCATTTAATGTTTGTCTTCCATGCTGGTATGGGTTGGACTATATATATATATATCTACACACATACATGCACACACACACACATGCACACACACTTATTCACACATACACATCCATACACACACATAACTAGTAGTAGTAGCACAACTATTTTTAGTATCAAAAGTGATTTGCTTGCATATCAAAGAAGTACTCAACACATTAGGGAGCAGAGTTTAGTATGATATAATATGTGTATATGTACGTGTGTGTGTGTGTGTGCATGTGTGTATGTGTGTGTGTGTGTGTGTGTGTGTATGTGTGTGTGTGTGCATATGTACATGTGTGTGTACGTATAGGATTTTTGACAGAATACAATGGAACCTAGATGAGTAAAATATAATTACTAAATATAATGTTTGTGCTGTTAAGGATAAACCAATTGTATAAGTTTAAAACAGAAATAATATCATATTTCATGAAATCCACCTAACAAAAAATTAGCTTTATTAAATTTGCTGTTTTTATTTTATGCAAATTGATTTACTGCTTAAAATGTTAGTTAAAGGTACCAAATTATTATTATTTAATTTAATTGGGAATATTATTTATTAATATGAAAATTTTAATTGGATCTTTTAATCTATGATAAATAATTTCATATTTTAACTGCATTGTAAATATATTCCATTTTTAACTATGTAAAATGCACTGAAGGACATGTATACTCTATTCATATTCAAATAAATTTACATTATAAATTTGCATTTCCTTAACGAAAATAAAAATCTAATGAATTTAATTCATTTAGGTTCAGATAGGAAGCTGAATTCATACTGTTAATGTAGATTTATTTTTGAAAAAGATTCTAAATGAATAAGGACATTAACCACAACAAGATGTGTGTGTGTGTGTGTGTGTGTGTGAGCGAGAGAGAGAGAGAGAGAGAGAGAGAGAGAGAGAGTGTGTGTGTACTTGTAATTTCTGCTGATTAAAGTAATTCAACAGACAACATTTAAGCTGTACCTTGAGATAAAATGAGCAGATTCTATACACTAAAAGTCTTTTTTGCAATCTGATTTGGACATAATGCAACGATGGATTGCTGATTGGCAACTGAAGCTGGCTGTATACAAGTACATCATTATACATTTTGGAAAGAAAATCTCAGAATTTACCAATTTCTTTTTCCAACTTTAAAACTTTAAAAGACTGTGGATGAATGTGACCTAGGTATTATTGTCAACTATGGTCAATGCTGGATAAACTCCATTTCTGAAATCATCAAAAGCCTGAGGTGTTTAATGCCACTCGGAAGGTGTTTAATACCACTTTGTTTTCTGTTGCCAGCTATCAATTTAAAGCTGTATATGGAGCTATGGTATGTCCATACCTACAGTTTGCATCTCATTCTGGAATCCACATCTTGCCCAAAATACTGATTGAGGTGATGGTGTCTAGAGATGTTCAACTAGATGAATATCCCTGTCTGTCAATTACCACATTTTGAATGTACTGTGTCTCTGTGTATCAACACACTAAATTTTTGACATCTAATAGCTGACTTCGTAGAAGTCAATAAAATTATCTACCATCTTTTCAATGACAACTTTAGTCACCTTTTGAATTCAATATCTCTACCACTCATAGACATGCTTATAAAATCAAAAGGCAGCACAACACCCATTCAAAACCATTTTAGAAACACATCTTTTCACACTCAGAATTTTGAAAGGACAGAATAAACTACTTGCATCAGTTGTCTGTTGTTAGGACATGACATTCTTCAGCAATTCCATACTTGAGAATGAAATGTAGTGCAAAGGTTAGAGTATGTTTCAAAGACATATTTCCATAAGTACAATACTCATACCTTATAAGATTCTGTCTGCTATTAGAATTTTTTGTTGGTATTTAGCTCTTAATCAGCCCTGATCAAGTAAGCCTATGGCTAGATATCTTCTAGATATCTTGATTTTTTTTTTTTTAATGAATGTATTAGTAGACTGCATTAGCTAATATATTCTTCCTTCTTTAGGAGAGTGATGTCTAATTTAAGGACACATTGGTTGCTGTTCCTAGCTGGTTGAGCAACACTATAAAAGTTGTTTCATTGACTGATCATTAGAATATGTGGAGACTAGTAACGACCTCTATCAGCAAAAATCATTTCAATAATACTGATTTCAAATTTTATCACAAGACCAGCAGTTTCTGGGAAGTGGGTGAGTCGATTACATTGATCCCAGTGCTTGGCTGGTACTTATTTTATAATGGCAAAGTCAACCTCGGTGGCATTTGAATGCAGAATGTGAAAATGGATGAAATTCCACTAAACATTTTGCCCAGCATATTAACAGTTGTGCCAGCTTGCCTACTTGCCACCTTTAACCATTAACCATTTCAATAATATTCTTTTCTACTCTAGGCACAAGGCCTGGAATTTTGGGGGATGAAGCCAGTCGATTAGATTGACCCCCCCCCCCCCAGTTCACAACTGATACATAATTTATCGACCCCAAAAGGATGAAAGGCAAAGTCAACCTCAGCGGAATTTGATATCAGAATGTAAAGACAGATGAAATACTGCTAAACATTTCGCCTGGTGTGCTAATGTTTCTGCCATCTTGCCGCCTTAACCATTTGAATAATATTGAAAAATAGATAGTATTCATGTGCTATAATAAGAGAATTCTTCTGGTTATTATGTTCCATAGAGAGGTAAATTGAAGTGTTTTGAAAATAAGCCTTTAATCTATAGGAAGTCTCAGGACTCATTTGATGAAGTTTTGCAGTTAAATTCATGACTTGTTACTTAGTGGAGATGTAATCAGTAAACCATAAAAAAAGAACTTAAAAAATTCATATTTTGGATAATCAGCATTGAATGAAAAATGATTAATATGTTTAAATAACAGCAGCTACAGTTAAACTTTTGAATAATAGAAACATTTACTGCCATCAAATCATATGTGTTTCATATTAGCTCAACAAAGATTTCTTTTCAAAATAAAGCTGATATTAATCTGATATATAAAGTAATGCATGTTTAAAATAATCTTCTGTTTACTTTGATGATGGATGCAAAACAAAATTACCACAACTAACAATCTTCTTTGTAACTTATTTTATACAATAATTAAATCTAGCCCAAAACAAAAGATTTTGTAAATTATTTCTGTTTTAATTATTTCAACTTATTCTACTAAACAAAAAAATGTTTTTTAAATATATTTATTTTTAAACATTATCGGTCACACATACATAGTATTTATGTTTTGTTTATACACCAAATTTGCTGTGGGATAGCATCTGGAGAAAGCTCCCCAAACAGTGCTGAGTGTTAAAGAACACTTGAGTGTCACAAATCAGGTGAGACAACTCACCTCAGAATTTTTGAGGATAGTAGATACTGATATTTCACCATTATTGTGGCTTCTTAATACCATGTACTCAGATTATCTTGAAAGGAAGTGAATTGCGGGTTTAGGACTAACCTACAAATAGAGTGAATTCTATTTGCTGATATTCTGCTGCACAGCACTTGAAAGAAAATGAAATTACTAATCAAAAGCAGCTCTAGTTATGTAAACATAATTGGTCATGCATACATAGAGTGTGTGTTTTGTTATACACCAAATTCTCGGTGATTCTCTCACCTAATCTGTGACATTTAGGTGTACTTTAAAACTCAGCATTGTTTGGGGAATTTCCTTGGATGATATTCTGCAGCAATTCTGGCTCATAAACAACACACACACACTATGCATGTATGACTTAAAATGTTTACATCACTAGAGCTACTTTTTATTTGTAATTTAGTTTTCTTTCACATGTGCTATGCTGCAGCACATCAGCAAATAGACTTCACTCTATTTACATATAAGTCATAGACCAGCAATTCACTTCATTTCAAGATGGTCTGAGTACATGGTATTGATCAGCCACAATAATGGTAAAACCATTCATGGTGATTCCAAGATGAGTTGTCTTGTCTGGTCTATGACATTAAGATATTCTTTAACACAGCATTGTATGGGGAACTTTTCCTGGATGCTATTCCACTGCAAATCTGGCATATAAACTAAACACATACACTATGTATGTGTGACTGACATGTGATGTGTCACAGCACATCAGCAAATAGACTTCACTCTATTTGCAGTGTAGTCCTAGACCAGCAATTCACTTTGTTTTTGAGATGATCCAAGTACATGGTATTGATAAACTACAATAATGGTAAAATATTGATATGTAACAATTCGCAGTGATTCTGAAATGAGTTGTCTTGTTTGGTCTATGACATTCAGATCTTCTTTAACACTCAGCATTGTTTGGGGAACTTTCCCTTGATGCTAACCCATTGCAAATTTGGTACATAGACAAAACAAATGCTCTACATATGTGTGACTGACAACGTTTGCATTAGTAGAGCTATTTTTCATTTGTAATTCAATTTTTATTTCTATAGTTGAAAAAAATATCTCATTTGATGGTCTTACAGCCAGTCTTCAGCTATGAATATTAGTTCTGTATATGTTATAACATGTTATATTTCCATTTTAATTAAAAAAAGCATTCCATAGCCACGCTTACATCAAATCTTTTATGTGCATATGTATAATATGCTGAGGTGGTGTGGTGTTGATGAAGACACAGCCTAAGGATCTTCTGCTTCAATTCAGTCTGCTGTAGCACACACACACAGACATGGACACACACACATACACTGTCTCCTTTCTCAATATGAGTATGCATATATACATGCGAATATATATCTATGTGCATATGTGAGTATGTATGTATATGTATATATATAATATATATAATATATATAACATACAAACATATTTATATATGTATATATAATATACATATATATATGGATATATATATGTGTGTGTGTGTTAGTGTGTGTGTACTTGTGTTAATATGTTAATAATTTACATTTATGTACATATGCTTGTAATTTCAAGCATGCACACACACATACACACACACATCCAATTAATTTTAGGGTGCTATCATCTCACAATAATAAGTGATTAATGCATACAAGAACTTGCAAGAGCTAATT
Organism: Octopus bimaculoides; assembly: GCF_001194135.2. Classification (NCBI taxonomy): domain Eukaryota; kingdom Metazoa; phylum Mollusca; class Cephalopoda; order Octopoda; family Octopodidae; genus Octopus; species Octopus bimaculoides. Next base: position 80,557,610 of record NC_068983.1, read on the forward strand.
TCATTTGACACTCTTCCTATAAGAAAACATATTATTGACTATGATGAGTAAGAAGACAATTATAATGATGATTTTTTTTTTTTATATTATACAAATATTTTATATGATTAAAATGTTTTGCTTTAAAGTTGTATATTTTTCTAAATCCAGTATAACAAGTAATTTGTTTAAATGGTATTACTATGAGATTATAAAAATTCTACTATTAAAGTTTCTGGAGAAATTTCAGAAAATTTATAGCTGAGGAAGTCTTGGTTTTTTTTTTAATATGCATAAACTAAAAAAACAACAACAATATTTTAATCAAACTTTTCTATTTGAATTCATTTACTGTTGGAATGTAGAGTAATTATTATTTTTACATATTGAAGTGGTATATACTAATTAAAAGCAGAAATCTTTACTAACCAAAGTATTTAAACAGGATATAAACAAGATTTTGAATAGCATACAAACCATAATTTTAAACAGAATATAGATGTATTGCTGTTTGTTAGCTTAAAATTTTGACTTAAAATTTTGATGCAATAAGTTATATTGTGCAAATTCATAATTTTGAGTAATAAGGAATCATAATAGTTCTATTCATAATAGTTCTTGTCTAATTATTCCTGCTCTTGATTTTTTCTATTTATTTAAAGTGTCTAGTATTCTGGTTCTGAGTAAGTGTGGCAGGAATCCCACAACAATCTTTACAAGCACTGAGATCTCAATAATAAGTACCTCCGTTTTCTCTTCCTACACATTGTCTGAAGCTACTTATCAAATGATGCTCTGTACTATAATGCATACAATATTTATCTTTTAGTCTTTCTAGACACCATTCACTTTTTCAAGATTTTGGACATGAAAAATTAGCAAATACTACAACAAAAGCCATTTGTCAGTTTATAACCATCTATTTGAACTTCAAGAGCTATTATCGAGAGAAAAAAAGCTAAATACAGAGCTCTGATAGACCCTCATCTGTTACAAAATTCTTACCTGTTTATTACTTATCCAGACTCTTGCTTTTGTTGCAACTTTTCCCATAAACTCAGTGTCCACACCCTACTATCTTAGTTTCCACGAGAATATAGAAACTGGAATTCTGTCATAATTTGACAAAAGTAAAATACATATATGAATTGATATTCATACATATTTAATTTGACTGTAAAATTTTGCTCCTGAGATCATTTTTAGCAGCTTGGCATAAGGATCAAACCCACTAGCTTCTATTGATATTTAGCTATTCATCAGTCTTTGCTTGCCTCTTCTTTCGAAACTGACAATGATAATAGTAAAAAACTACTTACTGAAATGTAAAAAAAGTCTGAACTGAGGCACAAACTTGTTTGCATAATGGTGCATGACTGTGAGTTAGACAGTAATAACTAGAGCACTTGTTAAAGTGTGGGTTGTAAATATATAAATATGTGGGTTGTTTCCATTTGTATTTACTCTCAAGCTTGGCTTATGATACTCTTGTTATTTCACGCTAGTATTTCTTTCAGCTTGTCACATTCTGAATTCAAATCTTGCCATGGTCACCTTCATCTAACATCCTTCCAGAATTGATAAAGTAAAGTACCAGTCAAGTACTGAAGCTAATATAATCAACTAATATTCCCCCTAGATTTTTCACATTGTGTCTGTATCAGAAACAGTTATTTAATACTAGGAATATAGAGTTATTAGTTTTACTCACTCATGCAAGCACAGACTATATCAAATCGACCCTTTGTTGCATTTGCATCACCATAGTTATTTTGGCTCTTTTCAATACTCAAGCATGCAATATGCAAGTATTATTGGAGTTAGCAACTTTCTCCTAAATGTAGCAAAACAAACTAGTGAAAATTGTAAAAATCTCTCCATTCTGATGATTTCAATATCTTAAGATTTCTTCTTGAGGGATTTCTAACATTAATTGTATAAATATTTATGTACAAAGAAAGTTCACGATGTGGAAATAAATTTTTTGCTTTAAGGAGAAGCCTGTAACAATCTTCAAAACATCTGGCAGTCAAAAATTTCAAAAGGAAAATAAATTGCCTTCTTTAGGACGTATGTAGAGAACATTCTTCTCCATGGAGCTGGAATTTGGTAATGAAGAAGGCGCTTCAAGATTGCCTTTGACTGGGCTTTTCATGTGGGCTAAAAATATGAGCATAAAACAAAAGAGGTGGTTTATGGACATGTTTCAACCATCTCTGTTATCATTGCTTATTGCAGAGTAGACTTTGCTCACTACTGCCATCATGTCGGAGAACAAGCTATATCAGATGTTATAGTTTGGAGATTTCTACACCCTAATAAAGGAAGACCACTGAACTAAGTTGATGTCATTGGCAGAGACACACAACATCAAATGGAAGATCTACCAAAGCTAATGGGAGACAGAGATACTTAGCACAGCATTGTGAGATGCTCCTTGATTGTGACTGCTTGCTGAAGAATATGCTGGTTGGCCAAAAGTCACCGGACAGTAAATCAAAATTCCATAAATACTTAATATTCCATTTTATTTATTCATTCCAATTATGAATGTTTAATAATTGAATGTTTTTAGTTAAAATCACTGTTTTTTTCAACATTTGTCTATTTATTAGCGAAGTCTCATATAAAATAATTTTTTGTTTTAATCTTTGAATTGTATGGTTTTGATTTACTTCAGGTGACTTTGGGCCTATCCTGTATGTATGTGTGTATATATATATATATATATATATACATATATATATATATATAAATTCTTCTGCATTTAAACATTTAAGAATATACAAATACACACTGTGGGGAATGAGGGAAGAATAAAAGAGTTAAGAGAGGATCTCCTCCCAAAATAAATAGATAAATAAATAACCACCAATGACGCCATAGAGCTCAACAGAAATTTTCAATGAGCCTATGAAGGAGCCTCTCCAGGTAATTGAAATTGCTGGAAATGGTATCCTCTCTCAAATGAAACCTTATCTTACAAAGCGACATGTTGGATGATGTGGTTCTATGTTTACATTTGATAATACGTAGTGAAACATCACTAAACTGTATTACAAGTGTATAGAAATGGGCTATTAATTTGGCAAGTTTTCAAAATAAACTATCAGCTGCATTTATGTTACTTAAATCTGGGTATTTTATGAGCCACATTTTTAGTATTAGTTGGATACAAATGTTTTTAGGCTATGAAATCCTTTGTTTTTTTTTAACAATTATTTAATTTTTTTGAAGGTATATTCTTAATTTTTGATGCTATGCAAAATACGTTGGAATTGATTATAAATAAATTATTTTCTATTTTGAAATGATATGTTAAAAATATATCCAAATAAAATAAATCTCATGTTTTACTGCTGAAATTTTAAAATGCATACGTAGAAAGTAAGATTCCAAATTTTGAGCATAATATTTTTTTCTTTTTCCTGTTTTCTTTATTCTGAATTATTAAATTTTCAACACTTTCATAAAATAGAAGAGAAAGAGAGAAAGAAAATTACAATTGCTTTCCGATTTCATTGTTAGTCGATTATTTAGAAAGCTACATTTAAAAAGTATGAAGTAATTTTGCCACAAAAATTGTAATAATGACTATTATATAGTTATAAATACACAATAAAGACAAAATTAAAGAAAAATTAATTCCATGGAAATATTGTTTTTATGACCTCAGTTATGTTTTTAATTTTCTTTAGATGTTGGGATCATTGTTTGAAATAAAATGATTAAAGCTCTTTGAAGAATGAATTTCATGAAAATTTATACAGTAGGTAGAATTGCATACTGGATGTCAATTGAAACTGTTTTTACTTCCCCTTATGTTTTCAATTATTACTTAATGATTTTCATTCCTCCTTTAATGTATTCTTTGAAAATATATTCTTAAATATTATAAATACTAATTTAAACAGCTGTGTAATTGCTTGTAAAGGAATAGCATATAATGGTTTTATTCCAAATTAACTTTTTTTTTAATTAAAAGTTTTTCTTAGCCGATTTTAGAGCAGATAAAATCTTTTTAATGGAAATTGCTATGTGTTCATTAAGTAGGAGTTATAGCATAGAATTCAAAATAAAACTGGCTTTTCAGTATTTTATAAAATGGTTGTTATACACTGAGATTAACATATATTATCACATCACATCCCCTCTTCTTTGCTCACTTATTCCTGGGAGGGTTGTGGGGTAAAGTCCTCAAGCATACCTTTCATAGGTCCTGTCTGAAGTATCTGTCTCTGACTGATCTGGCTGGATCTTCAAGTGAGAGCAATAAAGCGCATGGATATTATCCAACCATTATGCTTGTAGTCTACCCATGGGTCTCCTGCTGGTTGGTTTTGCCCATAAAACCTGTCCAGCAATTCTTTCTCAAGACATTCTTACCACATGTTCATAGTATCAAAGCTCTGATCTCTCAGTTTGGAGAAATAGTGGTTTTACCCGGAGCACTTCTCTAATTACATACTCTATCAAATAACATCACTCTAGAGACCCTTTGGAGGAACTCCATTTTGGTCACGATTGTATTCTTTTGGTCATTACCCAAGATTCATGACCATAGGTAAGGGTAAGTGCAAACAATGAAACGAGGGTAACAAGCTTGGGTTTTATACCTACCTTCCTTCCTCTGATAACTGAATGTTGAGGCTGAATTAAGTGCAAGAATTGCAGGACCAGGTGCAAGTACCAGCTCCAGATTAACACATTTCTTGGAAATTCTCATTCAAGAGATCCTGCTATAAATTTTCCACAAGTTACATTGTGTTTCTCTTAGGTTATTGGTCAAAGTTTTTTTTTTATTTTCTCTTCACTGTGACCCAAAATAGAAATGGATTTTATGTGATAACCAAATTTGTTATTGAAATTTTTATTGCCCAGTTTATTCTCTAAAACATTATAACTGCTAAAATTTCTTAAAGGAAATTAAATTTTAAATGTTTACTATAGTCTTCAATTTTTTAATGAACTAAATATGAGCAACACTATGAGATTTTCTTACTCTAAAATTAAACCATAAGTCCATACTAAAGAGAAAAATGGGAAATAATTCTAATGCAATCATCAGTATTATATTACCCTTATTATTCTTTATAATTGAAAGTTAGAAATGAAGTCTTTTTTATAATTTTTAAGTAATGTCTTGCACCCACCCTCCTCCTCCTCCTCATTTATTTTTCATTCACTTTTTCATGTTCGTATAAGCCAAGCAGATTTTAGTTAAACAAATTTTCTATGACCATGTGCTCTTCCTCACCTAATCCCCTATTTCCTAGGGAGGTAATGTTTTCTCATTGCCAGACTTATTTTTACAGGGGACTTGATATAAAGTACTCTGCTTGTATGATGGTGACTCTCGTTTATAACTATCCTGTGATGTTAAGATAACAGGACACAAACACACACACACACAGCACATAGATTTCTCTCTGTCATATCCACTCATAAGGTGATAACTATAGCAAAAGACACTTGCTTAAGATGCCAAAAAAGGTATAAATCAAATATTGAGACAGATTCACTAATCCAGGATTTGTGAGTTCAGCAGCTTCAGTGGTTCAGGACACTTATGTGGTCATTAGTTTGCATGATGACCACTTGCCCAGCTGTGGTGCCTTATATTGTTTATATCCAGCATAGCTGATTAATTGTGACTGATGCCGCTTTTCCAGTACAGATTTTTACAGAGAGTTTACCCTTAAATATGTGTCCTAAGTAATCTGCTGATAATGAAAGTGGTGGCAACATTAAATCATAAACATGTTACATTTACTCTGTTACAAAAGATGTTGATTCTGAAAACACTAGACAGTAGTACATCAGTGAGTGCAGAATATGCTGTAGATTCATTGATAGTACAGTATATGCATTATTTTGCCATTTTTTATCCCTGGCTTCATTGGTTCAGAAAATCTGCTACTCTGGTACCTATTTGTTCCCCAGCTTACTGGATAAATGAAGTTCTACCACTATTATTAACTATGACTACAACTAATCCATGACCACAGCTGAAATGAGTAATAATAAAGAGTCTCTATGAGTTCTCTTAACCTGATAGAAATAGCAGCTAAATCTCCCAAATCCTAACTTATAATATTAAGAAAAAAAGGGGTGGCACAGTAGATGTCACAGCTTTTATGTCTTTGATCATATGTCTGTTCGATTGAGATAGACCTGGAATAAAGTGTCAGCAACTATGACAGCATTAGAGCTTCTATGATGTCAATTGCTTTTCTACAAGAGGCTTCTTGTCTTTAAAATGGAAATTTTATGTTTTAAACGATCAAACTTAAGATAAATTCCCATTAAAGATATGATGGTTACTTGTAGAAATGTTAAGGAAATGTTTTTTTTCTTCAGATTCTTCCTTGTCTTAGGTCTTGGCAGCTAATGAACAATCATAATAACCAATCTAATCCATGTAAAACATAGACAACAAACCTGATAAATATTAAAGCTATTGTTATGATGATGAAACACTTCAAAAGTTCAAAGTATTTGCTGATCTTTTAAATATTAGTATAAACTATGTGTATTACTTTTTAACAGTTAATAACAGAAAAAGCAACTTTGAATATTTTCTTTTCCATAATTAATGGTATTATTGTCACATAAAGAAGACACAGTTAAATTGATCAATAAGCTGAACAAAATTTATAGGTCTTATCTCCTTATCTTATAAGAAATATATTGGAAATATTCATAACGGAGATTAAAAAATAGCATACTCATGAATAAAAATAATAATGATAAAATGCAGTAAGCTATTTGTAATCATTTAATGGTTGTAAAATCAAATAATGCTTGTAAAATGCTAGATGAAGAAATTAAAGAAAAATGAAACATTGTAAGAATCATAAATTCCTTTGAGCATTTATGAATTCAATATAAAGTGATCTATTTGGATTGTATTAATTAATTGTTTTTTCTAAATTTCTAAAATAAGTAAATATACTTTTCAAAATTTTGAATATTTTATTTTTTTAAATATCATCTAAATGTATTTTCTTTCTTATTTCATAAATGGTTTTAATGAAGATTTAACATATTGTAATAATATATAAAAAGTATTAATGACCATAGATAGACGACATAAAACAACAAAGAGTGAAATGAACAATTTATTTTGAATATATTTGAATGAATTTAAAATTGAACTCGATACTTATGTACAACATCAAAAATTTATACAGACAATGATATTAGAAAAACCATATACTAACTAATAATTATTTCCTTTGACCAGGTATTACCTCTAAAATATTTTCTGGCTACAACATATCTCAGTTTTTAAATGAATCTTCTTTTAGAATTGAAACAGAAAATATTTTCTTTCTATTCAGAAAATCTATTTTAGGGATGTAATATGGTTTAATTAGATAAACAATATAAGGAAAGTGTAATTTAGAAAGAAAGCTAACAAATTGTTAGCTTTAGAAAACAGAATACAACATTTTAAAAAAGTAAATTGAATAAATAAGTTATAAATATAGTGTGCAGAAAGGCTAGCAATGAAAAATGTTTATTTTAAAGAAAGGTGAAAAAAAGAAAAACTGGGAAGGAGATACATTTCTTATTGAGTAAAACAAACAGTGCATTTTGTAAAATAAAAGCAAAATAAAATGGCAAAGAATACAGGTAAGAATAGATTACAACAACTATAAATGGGGTTAAAATCAGTCAATATTCTCTTTTTAGAAATTTCTATTGAATGAGAAAGTTTGGAGAAACTATGTCAACAAAATATAAATACTAATGGCAAATTATTTTTGAAAAACTTTCTTAAGCTGATAAATACATTTTGCTTGTGCAGAAAGCTTGATATAAAAATAAGTTTTAGCACAGTCAATTTAGTATTTTTATACTTAGACAGTAGTTTGGATTTGGAATATACAAATCAACGTTTCATGACTGCTCTGTTGCACACATGAGTATAGTTAGAGATTAATTGTTATTTAGTTGAAGCAGTAATCTCTGGCTGATGGTACTAATCTTGAGAAAATTGTCATTAAGATTTTCATAACTAATTTAAATGTACTGTTTTAATTTATTTCATATATGATGTAGACACAGGCCTGGCTGTGTAGATATAGTTTCAGATTCTATTCTACTGTGTGGCATCTTAGGTAACTGTCTTCTATTATAACCACTCCGTCGGTTATGATGACAAGGGTTCCAGTTGATCCAGTCAAGAGAGCAGCCTGCTCATAAAATTAACGTGCAAGTGACTGAGCACTCCACAAACACATGTACCCTTAATGTAGTTCTAATAGGGATTCAGTGTGACACAACGAAAGAAACAAATAGATGAACAAGACAGGCAACATAAAGCACATTCCATTCATCAGTTGTCCTCTGTTTTATCTACTCTGCATTTCAAAGATAGGGACAAGACGCGACTTCGTTAAAACGGTCCTTCCTGCAAAGCAAATTAAATAAAATTTGGGTTTTTGTGCAGAGGGTTAAAGTGGTAACAAAAATAGGACAGTAAGAATAAAACAGTAAAAACAAATGGGGAGGGCTGTTAATCCATAACAAGGTGAAGTGGTGAACGCTGGAAAAACGAGCTTTGAGAAGGGACAGGCAAAAGCACGTCTTGTCTTTAGGAAGGAAGTGGAAGAAAGAAAGATAGATAGCTGTTGGTCATGTGTGAGCAATAAGAGAGTGAAGGAGGAAGAGTGAGAGAGAGAGGGAATGGTGAAGGGGAGAGAAGAATTAGAGAAAGGGTGGGAATGCCATGCATCCTCCATTTCCAAGTAAGTTTTAACATATAATGTATGCGCATATATATATATATATATTTATATACACATATATAAGCATGTTAGGCATATATACACATGCATATATATCCTGTTTTCTTCATTGATAGGGTTCAAACAATGTTGTCTTTGTTACTCAGTTCATGAGATGACTAAAGTGTTATATTTCCTGTTGTAGAATTCATGCTAGGTTTGTGCAAACCCAATTTCATTGATCTCTTGATCGTTCTCTAACTCTTAAGATCAAATGTGCATGAATGTGATTGTGAACCTTACTTCTTAATCACATAGAAATAATCTTCTTGTTCCTGAAGAAATAATATCTTGTGAAAATATTTATTGATATGTGTGACCGGCTTTTTAGCTGTGTTCTCTCACCTAGTGTGTTGGCCTTGATATGTTTTCAGTACATGAGGACTGAGAATCCAAAATATTCTCTGTTGTGATAATTTCACTTGTATTAGTGGAAAGTGCTGAATGCTGCTTTTCCAATTTACCAAACAATGTAATAACTAAAGATTTTGAATACATTGACAAAAGGTTATAGCATGAAAGGCTTGATGGTAGTGTTAAATATTTGTTGTGTTTGATAGTAGAGTCAAATATTTGCTGTTCATGTTAGAGTTAAATATTAGCTGTGCTTGATGGTAGAATGAAATATTTGTTGTGCTTAGGTACTTTGAGGTCATTGCGTCTTTTCTCTGGAGATGATAACCAAATTGAAATTTGTGCTTTCCATTTTTCTATGGAAAGGATTTGAATAGAGGATCCACCTTCTACTCTTGCCAGTTCTGGAGGAACATTTTAATTGAAATCAATTATGATTGAGATTAGGGCATAGTACCAGTGAAATTCTTTCAGTAATGTTTTCTATAGCTTGTTGAGCTGCACTCTTGAAGCAAGTGAATGCTGAAAAAAGGTTATAGACAGTTTGAATGTTACCATTTACTCAATATCTTTTAAATTCAAATCAGTGTCATCAAAATACCTCCAGTTACCTTCATTTGTGAGTGAGGGCAGCTGATAGACGAAGTTCCATCAAAAACCAATCTCGTTTATTTTCCTTAAAGTTCCTTGGCCATATATCTAGTATCTTTGCTTAACTCTGATCCCAATAGATGCTATCAATCTACATGGAATTCTTCAAACATGATGGTTCAGCTATCCAAACATGCACATATGTTGTGGATAATGATGACCATCTTTCGTATTCTTTTTTGCTGCTGGTGTACTGTGGTATGTTGAAAAGTAGATAATACAAGTGAGATCACTGATTAGGATAGCTGTATGGATTGGTTTACCTTTGACTGTTGTTAAAGTAAACCAATCAGTATTACAGTTTCAAAGAATAAGATGTAAAAAATTTAAGTGAAACTGGAAAATGAAGAAACAGAGTATAGTGCTTAGGGAAAGATCTTTGGAAGCTGGACGTCAAGGGAGCATAATTTGTGGTATTATTTCTAATAATACCACAAATATTGAAAGGAATGGTTACCTAGATGCCATCTTGATATTAGACTGATTAAGTCTGCAATGGCAATCATAATGATGAAACTGCAATTGTGTAGGAGAGATAAGAAAATAGTATTTTTTTATTTTTAGCATGGTCATGTTATTATTTTTATCTTGTGAGCCGTGTTCATTATTCCAGTCTAAATTTTCTATGATACACTTCTGCTTAAAATAAATATGCTAATTAAATTAGTACAGATTTCCAATTAAATTCCAGATTTTCAGACATGCACTGATGTGTGTGTGTGTGTGTGTGTGTGTGTATTAATGTTTGTCTTTATATTCAGTTATAATAAAAACAATTTTACATTAATCTGATGGGTTACTCTATACTTCTGTGGAGTACAAATTTATTATTCCTATACAAGAATATTATTGACAATAACCTTGAAGTTTCAACCAGTTAAGCTATCATTGGACTGTGATGCATTGAACATAATCTTAGCTTATATTGGCTCTGCTGTGTTGAAATCTTCCTTGGGTGTGAGGGTTTGACTGGAGTTGTAATTACGTTTTAGGTTGGGTTGCTATGAAGAGGTGTTTTGAAGAGGTTTTTATTGAAACTGAGTGATTTTTCTCAACCTCAACCACTTCTGAGCCATGCAAGCATGAGAAATTGGACGTTAAACGAAGAAGAAGAAGGAGGAGAAGGAGGAGGGGAAGAAGAAGAAAAAGGAGAAGAATATATACATATTTATATCAATGTATGTGTGTCACATATATATATTTATAGGTGTGCGTGTGCGTGTGCGTGTGTGT
>NC_068983.1:80568852-80575759 GCF_001194135.2 Octopus bimaculoides
ATATATATATATATATATATATATATATATACACATACATACATATACATAGACATATACATTTCCCAAGTGTAAAAATCAATTATGATAAAGAAGTTTTACTTTTCGATTTGAAAATTCCTAAATTTAACTATGCACCTCCAGCCCCACACTTTTTGGATTATTATAATGAACAAAGCAAACCTGATGGAAAAAGGGTTTCATTTTTAGATTTGTTTACAACTGATTGGCAGTTATTTCTCTTGGGAAATTCGCTAACATTAGCAAAAAAGGTGGTGAAGGTAACTTGTGTGTTTCATTTATCTATATACTCATTTATTGCATAAATATGAAGAAAGAGATTATTAAAACATTCCTAATGTATTTGCAGCCACTTAATTCTAAATTTATATTTTTCATCTGAATTACAATAAAAAAGAAAGAATTCCAACAAATACATTAACAAAAAAGTTTTTATATAAACTGACATTAAAGAATTTATAATTATCTATCACTTATGAAATGTATCTTATATATACTGTTCATAGAGTCTAATTACTCAGTTCTTCAAAACCTCAAAGGCCCTAATCATTTTTTTTAATATGCACCTGGTAAATATATTCAAATGAAAAAATTTTAATGCAATTTTATTAACATATTTGTTTTTCTACAACCCTAAAATATAATCCTTATGATACATCATAGTATTATGTTCCATGATATAAAATGTAGCATGGGATAATTCAAAACAACCAACTTAAAGTTTGCAATGAATAATGATTGTTAAATCATTCAAGAACATTTAGAGAACTGTTTTAGAACCCTGAATATTTTTGACAAAAAGCTTTTATCTCAGCACTTTACATCTGCAGATTTAACTGATTTTCTAATGAAGAGTAAACTACAAAGTAGTATTTCTAATCAGGACTTGATGTTTTAGAAGCGATTATTCCATAGATTCTCAGTCAGCAAAATATTCCTGATAAGAGGAACATACTTTGGATAAAGAGATTTAATTATTCAAACTTCTAACCTTAAAACAAATGCCACTGGCTAAAGTTTTAAGATTAACAATACCAGCATTAATGTATTTCTAATACAATAATTTTTCAGTAAAAAAAGTTCATATTCAATCTTGCAACTCTTTTCTTTCAATAATTTGCATGTTGAAGTTTTAGTATTTATGGTTTATCAGAGAACAAACATTGAATGTTTGAATTAAATTACATAAGCTAATATATTCCTTATTTTTCTATTAAGTTATAAAATATGTTGAGTCAAGTTATGGAAGTCCTTACATTCAGTCCAGATTTGGGATAAAAGTGAAGTATAGGAATCAAAGCATTCACCGGGGGAGGGGGAGTTCTTTAAAGCAGCACTAATGATAATGAGATTTTAACTCATGGGGTGCATGGGTGCAGTGAAAATCCAAAAACAATAACATAATTGTTTATTCTTAATAAGTTTTAGCAAATCTGAATGTGAATGTCTGATTGCTGTTGTTTTCCCTCATAACATGTGATTCTCTAGTGTTAAAAGACTTTGACACACTGTAATATTTTGACCTCATTGTGTGTCTTCTTGATCAAAGTTACCTAGTTGGACAAATGAATTTAACAAGAGAAAGTATATATATTGGGTCATCTCATAAATAATGTGGTTATTTCAATTGCATGAACTAAAAGTCGGAGGGGGACAGGATAAAATACCTGCATCAACTTGCTATAAAAGCAGGTAGAAACTTTACCCTGTCCTTATTTGATTTTAACAGTTACTTTTTCAAAGCTATAATGGAAGTGACAAAGGAGCATATTCGGCATATTTTGCTTTATGAGTTCAATAAAGGTAACTACACAATGGAAAGTGTGAGGAATAATAATGCAGTATAAGGGGATCAAACAATAAGTGTAAGCCAGTGTCAATGGTGGTTCCAGAAATTACAAGTCAAAAACCACAGCCTTGAAGATGGTCCTGGAAGATCTGTAGAGCTCAACAAGGATGTCCTGCAAACCCTAGTGGAACAAAATCCCATTGTAACTGTTGAGGAACTAGTAGAGAAGCTTGGATTTCGTCTTTCAACCATTCATCGACACCTGCATGCCATCGTGTTTTTGGCTTCAAGATGAAAGGCGTTCTTTCATCAGGATAATGCTCAGCCACATACAGCAAGGACGACATTTCAAAAGCTGGAGCAGTTTGAATGGGAAACGATGCCCCACTCACCATATTTGCCGGACATTGCCCCATCTGATTATCATTTATTCCGCAGTCTTCAAAATCTTTTGGACAGAAAAAACATGAATTCTGTAGATGAGGTGAGAACAGTACTGGAGGAATATTTTTCATCATGGACAAGTGAATTTTGGAAGAGGGTCCTTGCAAGTCTACCAGATAGATGGAAGAGCATTGTAAAAGATGAAGGAGAGTATATTTTAGATTAAAGAAGAGTTTCGTTTATCTTAATTTTGAAAAATAATAGAAGTATAAAAAAACTGCATTATTAATGGGATGACCCAATATATGTATGTACATGTGTGTGTGTGTGTGTTCTCTTCTGTTTTTAATTATTTAAATTTTTCCTTTGAGAAAGGAGCTGCTTTCCAACAAAGATGCAAACCTCCATGGTTGGAATGTAGACAGTAAAAACAATGTCACATTTTAAACGTGAGAAAAGTCCGGCATATTTTTGCTGTAACACTTACAGATTTTATTTGTAATGTGCAAATTGGTTGATTTCTTTTTCTGAAAACCCTAGCCTATCCAGATTGTTACTTAGGTATTTACTCACAAAACCAAGTGCACCAATTATTATTGGTATAAATGTGAATTTATAATCTGGACATAGAAGTTGGAGGTTTTGAAGCATTTATCCTCTTTCTCTTTGAAAATCAAAGAGATATTCACATCAGTAGGACAGCATATATAACGACAAGCTAGTTTTTGATGGAGTTTCTCTATTGAAGTCTAATGTCGGCTCTGTACCAATTAGATAGTACAGTTCTATATTCAAGAGATGAGGAATTATGTACATTATTTACATTTGACGGATATTTGTCCTCGTCTTGTTTGTTGTTAACAAAAATATCCGTCAAATATAAATAATGTAAATAATGTACATAATTCTTCATCTCTTAAATATAGAACTGTACTATCTAATGGTATAGAGCTGACATTAGTCTCCAATGGATATATATAGAGCATACATAACGGTACATAAGTTTTCTTGTCTTACCCAAAAAACAATATGAGGCCTGTTATTTTTACACTTGATCAATGTTTTGATAGGAATGTTCCACCAGTATTCTTTGTGCTGATGTTTGTGTATGTATTCAATAGCAGGTAGATTCTTTATATGTATTTCAGGACAGTCATCTTTCTGAATGGCATTGTATATTGCTTTTGTGACAATGTCATGTCACACAGGAAGGTAATAACTTGATGATATTTTGGGGTAGCTGTTATTCACGTCTGTGATGCCTTCCACAGAAATATGACATAATCAACATTATTGGTTGCATCTTGGAGGTTCAAGGGTTTCACTGTCTCTTTTGTTATTTTGTAGCAATCTCCTGTTCTTGGATTGTAAATGCATCGCCTTTGAAGTGTGATGTAACTGTCATGAGTCCAAGAGAGATTGTGCTACATGTTGATATTACTGTCTTCTTCAGATCTTTGGGAAAAATACCCATCCATAGTCCTTTTTTGGTATGTTGAGGTATATTGTTAGTCCAGCTGTTTTGGGGTTGTATGGGAGGTCATCAGGAAGAGGGTGCTTACAAGGGAGTTTGCTACTGACATGTAGGATATTGTTCTCTTCACATTTCAGCACTAAGTTAATATATTTATTTTGCTGCTGTTGTTTAGCAAGTGCTGTCTGAGAGAGACTGTACGACATTCAAAGGCTGTATGCACTCATCTCAAGCCTCTACCTCTGTCTGTCTACCTATTGTCTGTCAATATCACTATTTCTGTGGAGATTTCCAGTTGATGTCAGTACCTTGCAAGTTTTAACATCCATGAAGTGGATTTCCAGTATAGACCAGTCAAGCATCCCAAATGCTGGAATCAGCACTGTTATTGCAAATGCATTGTGGAATTTTGTCTTATTGTAAAAGGAGAGTGCTGACAGCCATATTTTCCCAAGTCTGACATAATATTCTCAGGTCACTCTATCTTCATTCACACTAGCTTCATATATTTTCATCAATGCATAGATACTTATAGCATTCTTTGTATGGGGCAGGAGAGTTAGTGAGGCCATTGATGCACAGGATTAGGGTCTGGGGGACTGATTTTCCCCATTAAAATATGAACGGTTCTTTTTTGACCAAATTCCCTTCCTAAGTCAAGTGAAAATGTTATTAATTCCAGATATTTTTTCTGGCATTATTAACATTTTAGCATAAATCTTGTTTGCTTCTATGCATGCATGCATGTATACATGTATGTATATGTGCATGTATGTGTATGCATGTGTGTATGCACAAATGCATGTATGATGTATGTATAAGCACATATATATATATATATGCATGAATGAATGTATGTATCATGCATGTGTATATGATGTATGTGGCATGTATGTGTGTGAGCAGGCATATGTGTATACATGAGTATCAATGTATACGTGCATACGCATGCATATGTATGTATGTATGTATGTATGTATGTACGAAAGTAGGTAAATAGGCAGTTTGATAAGTAGATAGGTAGGTAGGTAGGTATGTAGGTAAGTAGGTAGGTATGTAGGTAAGTAGGTAGGTAGGTAGGTAAGTAGGTAGGTAGGTAGGTAGGTAGGTAGGTAGGTAGGTAAGTTTGTTGGTAAGTTTGCAAATCCATTTTAAAATTTCAAGTGAAATACAAATTCTCCAGATATATAAAGACATGAAAGAAATATGATCTTGTTGTCTCTGATTCGTTTCAGTATAACTTTTAAACTAAATAATATTTAAGTTTTCATTTTTAGTATTATAAGTAGGTTAAACAAGATGCAAAGTCAAGTCCAATAACAGATGATATAGCAACAAAAATTTTTAAATAAAAGAAGAAATACCATCAAGATAAAAAGACTTACATCAAACATTAATTTATTGAGTAATGAGGTTATAAGCTTAAGTAAAGCAAAAATATGTTTTTAATTCTAAGTATATTAAAAGATATATATGCATGTGTGTTTGCACAAATATCTCATAGACACAAGCATGACTGCATGGTTAAGAGGACTGTTTTACAACCATCTGGTTTTCCAGTTCAGTTTCATTGCACAGCACCTAGAGCAAGTGACTTCTAATATAGCCCAAGGTCAAGCAATGTCTCGGGAGCTACTGTGAGAAACAAAGCAAATGGGTGTGTGTGTGTGAGTGTGTGTCTTGCATGCATATGTGTGTACATTATGTGTGTGTGTGTTTAATTGGCCAGAGCACTGGACTCACAATCATGAGGTAGTGAGTTTGATTCCCTGACCAGGTTGCGTGTTGTGTTCTTGAACAAGACACTTTATTTCACATTGCTCCAGTTCACTTAGCTACAGAAATGAGTTGTGACACCACTGGTGCCAAGTTGTATTGGCCTTTGCCTTTCTCTTGGATAACATCAATGGTGTGGAGAGAGGAGGCTGGTATGCATGGGCAAAGCTGGTCTTCCATAAACAACCTTGCCCAAACTTGTGCCTTGGAGGGGAACTTTCTAGGTGCAATCCCTTGGTCATTCATGACCAAAAGGGATCTTTACCCTTTATCCTTAATTGTTTTATCTTCTACTTGTTTCAGTCATCTGACCGTAGCCAAAATATGAAGAATCAATATTAAAGGACGAATCTAATTCAACCGTTTTACACACACACACACACACACACACACACACACACACATATATGCAACGGGCTTCTTTCAGTTTCCGTCTACCAAATCCACTCACAAGGTTTTGGTCAGCCTAAGGCTAGAGTAGAAGACACTTGCCCAAGGTGCCACACAGGGGGACTGAACCCGGAATCAAGCTTCTTACTACACAGCCATATACTCCACACACACAAATATATATATATATTCTATATATATAGGCACAGGAGTGGCTGTGTGGTAAGTAGCTTGCTTATTGCTTACCAACCACATGGTTCCGGGTTCAGTCCCACTGCGTGGCATCTTGGGCAAGGGTCTTCTACTATAGCCTCAGGCTGACCAAATCCTTGTGAGTGGATTTGGTAGGCAGAAACTGAAAGAAACCTGTCATATATATGTATATATACATGTGTGTGTGTGTGTATTTGTGTGTCTGTGTTTGTCCCCCTAGCATTGTTTGACAACCGATGCTGGTGTGTTTATGTCCCTGTCACCTAGCGGTTCGGCATAGGCTTACAAAGAATAAGTCCCGGGGTCGATTTGCTTGACTAAAGGCGGTGCTCCAGCATGGCCACAGTCAAATGACTGAAACAAGTAAAAGAGTAATTAAATCTAATATAGATGTTGGTTGGCTGGTTGGTTGAAAATTCTGCAGCCACACTCTACATTGCATAGAGAGATGGGGATAGAGAGAAAAAAAGAGAGATATATAAAGGATTAATATAAGATGTCCATGAGGAGTGGGAAGATAAAAATCATAGATATTTGAGGAGGGGAAGGGAAGAGGGAAGGGAAATGGAAGGGGAGAGTGAGGGGAAGAGGAGGGGAGAGAGAGGGGATGAGGAGGGGAAGAGGAAAGGAGAGAGAGGGGATGAGGAGGGGAAGAGGAGTGAGAGAGGAAGGAAGAAGAGGGGGAATAAGCGAAAAAGTAGTTATGGTAGGAGGTATGCAAACGAGAAAATAGTTATATTTAATTTTATTTAAAAGTAAAAAATAGACACTTTCCATTCGAAAATTAGTATTCATTTCCTCATTTTGTATAAACACCAAGAAATTTTATAAAATTTTATATGTATATATATATATATATA
>NC_068983.1:80576443-80580169 GCF_001194135.2 Octopus bimaculoides
ATATATATATATACATACCATATTTCCTGATATTACTCATGGTGGTAATGTATACTTTCAAAGTTAACTATCATATAACAGATAGTACTGTATGTGTGTGTGTATGTGTGTGTGTGTGTGTGTGTGTGTGTGTGTGTGTCTGTGTGCATGGGTGCATGTGCGTGCGTGTGTGTGTGTGTGTGTGTGTGTGTTTCTGTGTTTGTCCACTCAGCAGCTTACATCCCTGTAAGTTAGCAGTTTGGCAAAAGGGACTGACAGAATAAGTATTAGGCTTACAAAGTATAAGTCCTGCACTCAATTTGTTCAACTAAAGGCAGTGCTCCAGCATGGTCACAGTCAAAATGACTGAAACAAGTAAAAGAATAAATTTTAAAAACTGTGGAAAAAACTGTGGAAAAACTATGTGTGTGTGTATGTATGTATGTATGTATGTATGTATATATACACACGCACACTTATATATGTATATACAGATGTGGCTATGTGGTAGGAAGTTTACTTCCTAAGCACATGGTCTCTGCTTCAGTCTCACAGCATGGCACCTTAGGCAAGTATCTTCTACAACATCCTTGAGCCACTAAAGCCTTAATAGTGTAGTTGGTAGAAACTGAAAGAAGCTCATCATATGCATATATATATATATATATATATATATATATATATATATATATATATATATATATATATATATATATAAATACAAACACACACACATATATATATGCATGTCTATGTATATATATATATATATACAAACATACATACAGATATACACACGCACACACGCACACACACATACACACACATGCACATACATACATATATGTATATACATATATGCATATACATATAGATACATATATATGTTTTATATATGTTTTTATGTATTCATACATGCATACACATGAGTAAATTTTGTCCTCCATTTAATCGAACAATTATGTATCTCTTGCACGACTAAATTTCTGCTTAGCAGTTGTTATATTTATATTTACTTTTCATAAAAATCAAACTGAAGAAGAATTTATCACATCATATTCTTCTTAAACAAGAATGTTTGTTCTAAATAAATTGAATTATATTGTAGGTGACATTTTTTCCTGAAATTTTGCTTTGCTTTCTTCTTAGTTTCACTTTTAACTTTTCCATTTTCATTTTTATTCTCTGAAATTCACAAATCTTAGTGTATATTAGTAAGTTGCAAATACAATAAAATAATAAAAATTCATTAAGAAAATTTAAATAATATCTAAAGATAATTTTCAATAGTTAAATATATTTATATGAAATTGATTAAAAATGAATCCTAAGAAATGTATATAAGTCCTGATGAAAATTTCCAAAGTAAGTTAGATATTTTATTGTGGATAAGATTGAATATTCGATATACAAAGCAGTTTCATTTAAATGTCTTCTCTCCTTTTCTATAATCATTAAGTTATATTAGAAGGCATTATGATACAGAAAAAACAAAACTATAATAAAATGGAATAAATTTGTTACTAAAATTGTTTATGTATCCAATTTTGTTTACATGTTTTGTTCATTCCTATTCTGTGTTGTCCTTTCATTTTTAAGGATGCACATATTCTTCAAGTGAGTAATGTTCAATGGTATGAATTCAGAGTGAAAATATCATTAGTAAATCGTAAAATTTGTAAGCTTATTTAAATTATTTCGTTTTTATCAATTCATAATTCATAATAAAAAATAAAAAATTTGATTCAAACTTGAGGATAAAACATTTAACTGATCTATATTCTTTATATTATCTAGGCCTATTATATTGGATTTACGTCTGTAAATAGGATATACTTTATATCGCAGAGAGCTGTAATAATGCAACACATTCCTAAATGTCTGTTGATTAAAGCAATACAGATTCATCTAAGCATGAATACAATCTACACACACACACACACACACACACATACACACACGCACGCACACACACACAAACGTGTGTGTGTGTATGTATATGTATATTGATAGATATGTATTCTTTTATTCTTTTAATGGTTTTAGTCATTCAATGGCACCTTCAAGAATTTTAGCTGATCATGCTAACTCCCCTTCCTAGCAGTTAGCATTTGGACTCATGACTGTAGGGTTGTGGTTTCAATTCTTGGACCAGATGATGTATTGTGTTTTTGGGCAAAATACTTCATTTCATACTTCTCCAGGTTACTCAACTGAAAAAGTACCCCAGCAACTGAGTGGCAACCCAGCCGTGGACTGGCAACTTGTTTAGGGGAGAGGGAAATCTTGTACACTTAGTCCCCTAAATGGCTAGGAAATCTGGTCTCATGTGCAGACAAATTTTCTTCTTCTTTTTTTTTTATGTTGTCCATTTATTTAGTTATGGGAATTATTTCATTGTTCTATATGTATCAGAGAATGGTTAAATTATCTTTTTGACATATTTGTTTTATATAGGTAGACATTAAACACCGATAAATACACAGAAGGATGTGTGTGTGTCTGTGTCCATGTGTATACTATTATGTAGCAGTGTATTTATGTGTATATATATATATATATATATATATATATATATATACTTTAGGAAGTTGATGTTATGGCTAGTCAGAGAGTGACTATTGGTTTTGCACTTATAAAGCACTTAACTGTATACAAGACTCGGCCATTTGAGTCTGATGAGTTACCTATATGGCAAAACATTTTATACAGGTGGAACCAATGGTCACTCTCTGACTAGCCATAACATCAACTTCCTAAAAATTATTTTACTACTCTTATGTTTTAGAGTGTGCTTTAATTTTTTTGATAGATGAACTACTGAAGATACATATATATATATATATATATATATATATATATCATCATCATCATCATCATAACTTTCTTATCTTCCATTTTAAAGAATTACAGAATTGTGATAAAGCTTACCAAAAGCGAAACTAGCCTTGCCGATTCTGGACTCGATTTCTTTATCCATCTTCACATCATTGGCCACAATGGAACCAAGAAAAGTGAAGGAGGAAACAGTTTTTAATACTTTCCCATCAACATATAGAATAGGGGCAACTGTGGGAAGATGATCACAAATGGGCTGATGGACAAGCTCAGTTTTCTTGAGGCAGATGATCAGACCAAAACCCTTCAATGCACATGAGATGTTGTGTAGAATCCATTGCATGCGCTCAAGAGTGTGTGCTACAAATGCACAATCATCTGCGAAGAGCAAATCCTGAACAGTTTGTACCAAAGTCTTAGTTTTTGCTTTGAAGTGCTGTTGGTTGAACAAGCCACCACCAGTTTTGTACTCGAAATTTACTCCTTCTTTAACATCCTCGAATGCTGTTTCCAACATGACGGAGAAATACAAAGCATTATATGGCCGGATTGTCAATGAATGAACTGACATATATATATATATATATATATATTCGAAACGCCTAGTTTAGAATAGAGGCAGCTGATGAAGGAAAAGTTTCATAAGTGGCTCATCTGTTTTCCTGTGTTCATTCTGTTGTCCGTAAAATAAGTCTGTTTTTGTGCTTTGTTCCCGTTCCTTTTTTTACGTCCTGTACCCAGATATGCATCTATATATACATGTAGATGTAGGTATGTACATATATGTATATATACATGCATATATCATTTGTATTATTATTATATATATATATATATACATACATACACACACACACGCACACACACACATACACACATGTACATGTATATGTATGCATACAACCATAT
>NC_068983.1:80580378-80586432 GCF_001194135.2 Octopus bimaculoides
TCATTTGTATTATTATTATATATATATATATATACATACATACACACACACACGCACACACACACATACACACATGTACATGTATATGTATGCATACAACCATATACAAATGTATGCCTGTATGTATGTATTTATGTCATCATATCAGCAGCATTGATTCCCAGTCATCGTGACTAAGTCAGTTCTTAATTGGAGTCACTGCCCTCCTATAAGGGTTGGGGGAACACCAATTTTATTTTTGACATGATTTTTATACTTGGATGCTCTTCCTAACACCAACCACGTTACAGAGCTAAATGGGTGCATATTATCATAGCACCAAAACTAGTGAAGTTGCCTTGTACCCTACAAGGAAAAAGGGTCCTCACTGCTCTATTGTCTTTGTTCAGGGAACTGCATTCAATAGAGTGAGTAGAAGAGAGACTGATTTCAGAAAATGTACTAGAGTGAGAGGAGGGAAAACAGAAGTACAAGGGAAGAAACAGTGATTGAAGTGATTGTGTAGAAAAGGAATAAATTGGAGAATCATGGCTAGGATTAATGGAAGAGAGATAGTAATAGTTGAGTGTAGTGAGAGAAATGGCATTGGGATATGAGTGAGTGACACAAATGGCAGCTACATGTTACCTGGTAAGAGAGGGAATGACAGATAGTTTAAGGGTGTGATGGATATCAATAACAAATGATCTTGGAGAGAGGGAGCAGTGGCTAGCAGTATAGAAGGGTATACCATTTCTTTTGCAGTAAGTGTATATATGTCTATAAATAGATTTAGAATTAAGGCAAGGACTGTTAGAATTCATAAAGGAATCAGGTTGACACCAGAACTTATCCATTGTAAGCTTAGTACTTATTCTATTGGTCACTTTTGCTGAACCGCTGGATCATGGGGACATAAACACACCAGCATCGGTTGTCAAGGGATGGTGGGGGGGGGGCAAACACAGATACACAAACATATATATATATATATATATATATATATATATATATATATATACGATAGGCTTCTTTCAGTTTCTCTCTACCAAATCCACTCACAAAGCTTTGGTTGACTCGAGGTTATAGCAGAAGACACTTGCCCAAGGTGCCATGCAGTGGGACTGAACCCAGAACCATGTGGTTGGTAAACAAGCTACTTACCACACAGCCATTCCTGTACCTATGAATTAATGACAATTATTTATTGATAAAAATTATTGTTTTCATTAGTGTTGTATTTTTTAGTAATATAAAATGTTATTGTCTACAGGCATGGCTGTGTGGTAAGAAGTTTGCTTCGCAACCCCATAGTTCCAGGTGTGTGGCACCTTGGGGAAGTGTCTTTTGCCACAGCCTGGGCTGACAAAAATCTTGTGAATGAATTTTGTAGGGAGAAACTAAAAGAAGCCTGTCGTATGTGTGTGTGTGTGTTTGGGGGGTTTCTACCTGTGTTTGTTGCACACCAATGCTTGGCAACAGTGTTGTTGTATTTACACCCCTGTAACTTAGTGTTAAGCAAAAGTGACCAGTAGAATAAGTACCAGGTTTGAAAAAATTAAGTAATTACTGGAGTCAATTTCTTCAACTAAAATTCTTCAAAGTGATGCTCCAGCATGGCCGCAGTGAAATGAATAAAACAAGTAAAAGATAAAAGATAAAGTTACCTTCCACACCTATTACTTTCTAGTATAATCCCCACTCCTCTTTCTCTCTCTCTTGTTTTCTGTCTATCTGAGATTTACAGTGAAGCAGTAGATGTTCTCTGTAAAGCCCTTCTTGACAAATGCATCAAACAGTAATTAGAGCAACTCACCTTCTTTTCTGTACCTTACTTTATAACTCTATGAAAAAATGCAGAAGAAAAGCACTTTAAATATATATTTAATACTTTATTAATTACTATTTTTTTCCACAAATCACTCATCTACGAATAAAGAGTGAAAGTGGTTTCATCTTTGACCAGAGACACCACAAAATGGCTTTGATAAGATTTAAGATACAGCCATCTCAGCTATATGATATTAGAGTTTAATAATAAATTAGAATGTTCAAACAGAAATGGGTTTCTTATGTAGCCACAAATATATAACTTCAAATAAAAAATACAATATATTTTTATTACATTAGGTGTTCATCTAGCCATAATTTTATTGAGGCAATTTCACTCGATGCAATTATATGATAAATCTTTAATTATCGTCTTCTTTGTCTAAAATATAGGTGTAATACTAAATTCTGTAGATACAAATGTAATATTGCAAATAAGTTTCTCAAACTTTCAAACTTTTCAGTTTGAAAATGAAGTCTATGAAAGAATAGAAAAATATGAAATGAGAAATTGCTGAAATATATGAAGTTTTAAAAACAAGACATATTTTTCATTGAAAATGTCCTTGTTAGAATAAATTAAACATGTACAAATTTTTCTGCTATTACTCATTTTTCTATTTATCTTTTCTTTTTTTTCTTTTGTTAAAAGTTTCAAAGCAACTGTAAAAGCAATCTATCTTTTATTACTCACATTTCACATAATTTTCTGTTATTTAATCTAGTCTTTCTTCAATTTTAGTTTTCCTATTTATATCATGTTCCGGGTGTTTTTGTTTGTTTTTGTTACTTTTTTCTTTGGCTTGGGAAATTTTGTCATCCTGCCTGAAAGTAAATTAGCAAATTATAAACATGCGCGTTAAAAACTTATATACTCTATATCCAATATTTATTATCTATTTTATATACATGTGTGGAAATACTGAAATATAGGTATTTATATTGTTGTTTTATCAATTCTGCCAAACAATTATTATTTACAAATGTTTAGAACAAAGGAATCTTACATAATATAAGTATTTCTCACAAGATAAGCAAAATTACTCAACAAAAATCCAATACCTTGTCTATGCTATCATATAGACAATTGGAAATTTCATTCTTTCAATGTACATCATACTGTTAGTTATTTAGATATTAAACACCACAGAAAACCTGCTGGGTTGATATCTGTTGATATGTAGCCAATATGTTTTTAGTTTTAAGACATTTTCCTTACACTTTAAAATCAATTGGGAAATTATTTTTTAAAAATTCCACAATAATCTAAATTTATAGATGCAAACACGAATTGGATGTTTTATAAAATATTAAGGAAAATTAGAATAATAGAAAATAAGAACATAATCTTTTGTAATGACTTTAGGAATTGATGAAAGGATGTTAAATTTAAGAAAAATTAATTTAGAAAAATATCAATTTTACAATGAAAAATTTTCTTATAAAATCCCATAGAATTTCAATATTAGGAACAAATAAATTAAAATTGCCACCAACTATATTTGCCAAGAATTATAATTTATGTTCTTTAAAAATAAAATGTAGATTTCCAAGTATAATAATATATTTCACCAACAGAAGAATTGAATGTAGTTTTGTAAATAAAGGAAAGGAGAACAGGTTCAGTTTTGATATGCAGCTGGCATATTTGTTTCACATATGATCTATTATTAATTAAAGAGACTCACTCTACAGCCATAAAACTACACCACTTATATATATATTCTGACCTTTGATTGCCAACTATGTAATAAATAAAGGAATATATTATACTGTTTGCTAAAATATTAAATTATTGCAGAGAGAAAATTACTGTAAATAGTGTAAAGGTAAAATTAAGGTAATAGAATATATTCTAAAGAGTAGAAACAAATCTCATTAAAATGATTTGGTTTCAAATTTAGAATTTGATTGTATGCTGCCCATGGTGGGACACTGCTTTCAAAGATTTAATCAATCATATCCCCTTCCATCAGGGCATATTTCAATTTGATACCTATTTTATTGATCTCTAATAGCTCAGTTGCTTTGTATAAAGAAACAATATGAAGAAAATCAGTTTCTAAAACAGTATAAAGATTAACATAGATATGAACTCAGATAAATACACATGTACATACATATGTATGGGTGGATGTATGAATATATGTATAATTGTGTGTGTGTGTGTATGTATATGTGTATATATATATATGCATGTGTATGTATGAATGTCAGTATCTATGCACATATGCATATGCATGAATGTATGTATGTATGTGTGGAGGCGCAATGGCCCAGTGGTTAGGGCAGCAGACTTGCGGTCATAGGATCGCAGTTTTGATTCTCAGACCGGACGTTGTGTTTATTGAGCGAAACACCTAAAGCTCCATGTGGCTCCGGCAGGGTATGGTGGCAAACCCTACTGTGCTCTTTCACCACAACTTTCTCTCACTCTTATTTCCTGTTTCTGTTGTGCCTGTAATTCAAAGGGTCAGCCTTGTCACACTGTGTCACGCTGAATATCCCCCGAGAACTACGTTAAGTGTACACTTGTCTGTGGAGTGCTCAGCCACTTGTACATTAATTTCACGAGCAGGCTGTTCCGTTGATCAGATCAATTGGAACCCTGGACGTCGTAAGCGACAGAGTGCCAACAACAACAACAATGTATGTATGTATGTATGTATGTATGTGTGTATGTATGTTTGATGGATTTCTGCACAATTTCTAATCACAAAGTGTTGGTCCACTCCCAAGAATATACAAAAAGACATTTTTCCAATGGCACAAAACCTGGAACCACATGATTGCAAAATCAATTTCTGTAACCCCACAGCTATGCCCATGTGCCTGTTTGAATAGTTTCATTAAATCTTTCTGCTATACTGACTTTATGAATGTATGTCAGTATATGTGTTTTTGTATGAACAAGGTTTAATTGGTTGAGTAGTTTTCAGACAGAAGGCCATTTAACTAGACACCAAAAATTCACTCACCAACATGTTTCATCTATTAACCCACAGATGCATTGTTCTCTCTCATTCTCTTACTCTCACTCTCTCCCCCTTTCTCTCTTCCTTTCATTCTCTCTCTTTCTCTTTCTCTCTCTCTCTCCCTCTTTCTCACACACACACACATACACACCATACATATATACACACACACTTTCTCACTCCTACTTAGACTGCAGCCATGCTGGGGCACCACCTTGAAGGGTTTAGTTAAACAAATCAACCCCAGTACTTTTTAGTTTTTAAAGTCTGTACTTATTCAATCAGTCACTTTTCCTAAACTGCTAAGTTACAGGGATGTAAGCAAACCAACACTGGTCGCCAAGTGGTGGTGGGGGACAAACACAAAGACAAAGACAAGCACACATAAGATACATATATATCTATTATACTGGGCTTCTTTCAGTTTTCATCTGCCAGTTCCACTCACAAAGCTTTGGTCAGCCTAGGGCTATAGTAGAAAACACTTGCCAAAGGTGCCACACAGTGGGACTGAACCCAGAACCATGTGGTTGGAAAGTAAACTTCTTACAACACAGCCACACCTTTTTTTTTTTAAGTTTTGCTACAGTAGTTTGATTTCAGCTGACTTTAATCATATTTAGGTGGTAGGTGAAAAGTTGGTATTGAGTTAAGGATTGTGATTTGGTTGGTGTTAAGTGTATATTTTGATAAGTTAATGAATTTATTCTTATGTATGGACAGAGTGATTTTTATTTTGTATAGTTTGCTTAGCCTTCTTTCTATTATTGTATCTAATGTATATAGAGAGTGTATTCTGTATTTTATCAAGGACTGTTTCTACATTGTTTAATAATATTTTACCACTTTTTCATCAGTTTCTTTTTTTTAACTACATGATTTCGACTTCTATATTTTCAATCTCTTAAGTTGTTGTATGTATTTGCCATTCAATCAATATCCCCCTGAATTCCATCATACACTTCACATTTTTTACTGTTGTATCATGTAACTTCATGTTTGTATACATGGAGGACAACTTTTCTTTTTACTCCTTTACTCTTTTACATATTTCAGTCATTTGATAGCAGCCATGCTGGACCACCACGTTTAGTCAAAGAAATCGACCCCAGGACTTATTATTTGTAAGCCTAGTACTTGTTCTATCGAACTCTTTTGCCGAAACACTAAGTTTTGAGGACATAAACACACCAACATCAGTTGTCAAGTTATGGTGGGGGTACAAACACAGATACAATGGCACACACACGTAAATATATATACATATATA
>NC_068983.1:80587079-80587894 GCF_001194135.2 Octopus bimaculoides
ATATATATATATATATAATGATGGGTTTCTTTCAGTTTCCCTGTACCCAATCCACTCACAAGGTTTTGGTCAGCCTGAGGCTATAGTAGAAGACACTTGCTCAAGGTGCCACCCAATGAGACTGAACCTAGAACCATGTGGTCGGGATGCAAGCTTCATACAACACAGCCACATCTTACTTGAATTTTCTGCTTTTTACTATTAGTTTGGAAGATTAAAGATCCTAAATTCATAGTCGAGGTCTCTAGACATTCACAGTATCATTTTCAAGAGCTGAATATATTTGGTGGGTGTATTGTTTCTAATATACTGATTGAATTCATATAAACTTTCCTGCCAAAGATCATTAGCTTCATACATCAACAGTCCAATCATGCATTTACAACATGAAGCCGTTGCAAAAAATTATACCACACAGCACACAGGAAACTACTAGAGGAAAACACTTACACACACAGTTATGTACACACACACAGTTATGTACACACACACACACACACACACACACACATATGTTTATGTATGTATATATATACATGGATTTCAAATTTTGACACAAAGTCAGCAATTCTAGAGAAGTGAATTACATCAATCCCAGTATCCAAAAGGAACTTATTTCATCGACCCTGAAACAATGAAAGGCAAAGTTGACCTCAGTGAAATTTGAACTCAGAATATAAAATGGACGAAATGCTGCTAAACATTTTATCTAGCATGATAACAATTCTACCAGCTCACTACATTCATACATATATACACACACAGATATATATATATATATATATACACACACACATTATATATATATATATATA
>NC_068983.1:80587904-80595161 GCF_001194135.2 Octopus bimaculoides
CCTCCTTCTTCTTCTTCGTTTAACGTCCAATTTCTCATGCTTGCATGGCTCAGAAGTGGTTGAGGTTGAGAAAAATCACTCAGTTTCATTATCATCATCATCATCGTTTAACGTCTGCTTTCCATGCTGGCATAGGTTGAATGAATTGACAGAGGACTGGCAAACCAGATGGCTGCACCAGGCTCCAATCTGATCTGGCAGAGTTTCTACAGCTGGATGCCCTTCCTAATCCCAACCACTCTGAGAGTGTGGTGGTTGCTTTTATGTGCCACTGGCACAAGGGCCAGTCAGGCGATACTGGCAATAACCACACTCAAATGGTGTTTTTTACGTGCCACCTGCACAAGAGCCAGTCCAGTGGCACTGGTAACGACCTCACTCAAACATTTTTTCACGTGCCACCGGCACAAGTGCCAGTAAGGCGACGCTGGTAATGATCACGCTCGAATGGTGCTTTTTACATGCCACCAGCACGGAAACCAGTCAGCTGCTCTGGCAATGATCACGCTCAGATGGTGCTCTTAGTGCTCCACTAGCACAGATGCCACTCATCGAATTTGATTTCAATTTCACTTGCTTCAACAGGTCTTTGCAAGCAGAGTCTATTGTCCAATGAAGGAAAGGTACACATAAGTGGGCTGGTTACACCCCTGGCATAGGCCATGGGTTATGGTCTCACTTGGCTTGCCGGGTCTTCTCAAGCACAGCATATTTTCAAAGGTCTCAGTCACTAGTCATTGCCTCGGTGAGGCCTAATGTTTGAAGGTCGTGCTTCACCACCTCATCCCAGGTCTTCCTGGGTCTACCTCTTCCACAGGTTCCCTCAACCTCTAGGGTGTGGCACTTTTTCACACAGCTATCCTCATCCATTCTCGCCACATGACCATACCAGCACAGTCGTCTCTGTTGCACACCACATCTGATGCTTCTTAGGTCCAACTATTCTCTCAAGGCACTTACACTCTGTTGAATATGCACACTGACATTACACATCCAGCGGAGCATACTGGTTTCATTCCTTGCAAGCTTATGCATGTCCTCAGCAGTCACGGCCCATGTTTCACTGCCATGTAGCATGGCTGTTCGTACACATGCGTCATACAGTGTACCTTTTACTCTGAGCGACAGGCTCTTTGTCACCAGCAGAGGTAAGAGTTGTCTGAACTTCGCCCAGGCTATTCTTATTCTAGCAGCTATACTTTCAGTTCACCCACCTCTGCTACTGACTTGGTCACTTAGGTAATGGAAGCTTGGCATAAATTTAGTAACAGTCTTGCTTCAGACTCTGGATCACATGTCTTGTATTTTTCTCTGTCTTTTCTGTTGTTATGATGGCTCTTTTTTTCTTGGAGCTGACTAGATCTATTTCACTCCACACAGACTCTTTTCATTCATTCAACTTTTCTCTACTTCATCCCCCTGGCCCCACGCAAACTACAATCCCCATGCCTTTCTTTTTAGAAGTTTAGCCCTCTGAAATTCCTTTCTGACACATGTCTTTCTTGCAGTCATCAACTTGCGACAATTTAAGCATGGCATAAGCCATGGATCAGTGAACCAGGGTAAATTACTCCAAGTGGAGTAAAAATGAAATTCTTGGGGTTAATGAGGACTCATTAGGCATAAGTAAAATTACATAAAAACCGTGTTCCTTGTTACAGCAGAAAATTTTCGTCTGGTAAAACTGCATCTGACCAATGTAATGGATGTGTAAATAAATTCATATAAATAGATTCAGTAGAACAGATTCAATAAATCTTTTGAATTCAAAAGAATCTATGATTTTCTACTTTTCAAATCAAGTGGGTAATGTTGGTGTAAATAAATATATTTTGGAGTAGTTGGTTAAAAAAAGTTCCCCAACCCCTGACATAAACAGAACCTATCTTGCTAATCTTGGAGATCCTACAAAGGCAATGACTCCTGAACCTTCCTTTAAATCTAACTAATAAAAATGATATTTTAGTCAGGTGCTTACTTTAAAAAACCTAATTTGTTGCATCTTTAAGTGACAGTGACACAACATAAACACACACATCAAGAAGCACATACATATATGACAGACATCTACACAGTCTCCTTCTATGTAATTTCTAATAAATTACTAATCAACTAGAGCAGGGGTTGGCGAATCGGGGTAAATTATCCCAAGTGGGGTAAAAATGAAATTCTTGTGGGTAATGCAGACTCATTAGACATAAGTAAGATTACAGAAAAAGTGTGTTCCTTGTTATGACAGAAATTTTTCTTCTGGCAACACCGCATCTGTCCAATGTAATGGAATGTAAATAAATTCATATAAATTGATTAAATAAACCTTTTGAATTAAAAAAGCCCTATGATTTTCTTCCTTTCAAATCAAAGGGGTAATGTCGGCCTAAATAAATATATTTTGGGCTAATTGGTTAAAAAGGTTCCCTGACCCCTGAACTACAAGCTAAAGTAGAAAACATCTAAGGTACTGTGCAGTAGAATTAAAACTCTCATGTCCACATGTTTTTTTTTGGGGGGGGGGCAACCTTTTTAACCACACAACCATATTCATGTCTGTTATACAGCTAAAATATACTTAACAGTTGTTATATACAACAATAAATACTTCTTCAATGGGTTTATGCTCTCAAGTTTATCTAATCAACCCTAGTAGATTGCTGAACTTGAGGAATAAAATATTGATTTCTAACCTAGGTACAAAGCCATATATTTCTAGGAGAGCATTATAGTTGATTAAATCAACCACTGTGTGTTACTGGTTTTATCATAAGGTCAAAAGAGAACCTCTGATAATTTCCTACCATCTTAAATAAGGAAAGACATAATAAATAATGTAGTCTTACATACTCCTAAATATTGTTTGTGAGGGTCAAAACTGGGATGTTTTTTGTTATATAAGGGTTGACTGTGGCCAGACAATGACGAGGACCACAACAACTGATATTATCATCTCTAAATGAATTAAATACAAAGGCAACCCCGTTATTTGAACTCAGAATTTAAAAGTATGTAACCATATGCATGGACATACCTGTATGGTTAAGTTTTCATTGCAATATGATGTCAGTTTGATTCCACTTTGAGCAAGTGTCTTCTTTAATAGCCTTGGACCAACCAAACCCTTGTCATAAAATTTGGAAGCTAGTCAGAAAGACTATTCCTGCTCTTGAATGATAGATGTAGTCCATGCTGGTTTAATGTCACCACTATTTTTTACATGTCTATATAATTCCACTTCTTTGCAATTCATATCTCATCTATTTGGTTGTTTGATTTGCTTGAAATAACAGCCAAACTTTTCTCAAATCACACCCAACTTCCTACTACATTAAAAAGAGAAAAAAAACCATTTGATAATATAGTCAAAGATACACTGCACTTGATAAAGAAATGAGAAGAGTAGATGGTCGGGCTGGAAAGCATTTGATCATGGGTCTCCTCAGTCCAGATTGACCTGGGGCTAAACGACAACAATAAGCATTCAAATGAATTTTCTTGTTGTTTTAGTTATCACATCTTTCAGTATCTTTCATCCTTATTCTAGTAACTATATTTTCCCTCTGTAACTGTATATATTTATGAAACTCACATTTCCATTTTTATTGCTTACCAATCAATAACTATAAAGTATATTTTACTTTCTTTTTCATATTTTATTTCATATTTCTATAGGTTATGAGTGTAATCATCTGCCATCAGCATAACTAATCAAATGTTAGACTTTATATAATTTAATCAATCTTTTGTTGATTATATAATTGCAATTATGTAGAAATACTTTAAAATAAACATGAGTATGCTAGAAAATAATTATCTGATATCTGGCATGAAGGAAAAAGCTGTTTGGCAAAAATAAACATTTTTCTTTCTATAATGATACATTCTTTAGCTATCTTTAAATACATTTTTAATTAAAAGAAAAAATTACGTTACAAAATTTCAGACAAAGAATTTTGATTGTCATATGCAATTAATTGACTAAATATATAAAAATTCAGTATATTTGTATAGATCCCAACCTTTTTATTCTTGTGGAACCCTTGAAATGCATTCCATGTTTCATGAAACCTCTACATAAAAATTATTATATATCTTTATTAATTGCTTTTTTTCTTTCATGCTGCTAAATTGCATGAGATTAAAACAAATCATAAAACTGCTTTTGAAAGTTTGCTAGTGCTAAATCCATCAGATATCATAATGAATATTTAAGAAACTTCTTTATTAAAACCTTGCTTAGAATAAATTCTCTGATATTTCCCTATTAGGAAGTCATATTTTTTGTGGAGTATCCTAACTAACTAGAGATTCTAGGATTTCACTAACTTTGGGAATATGCCATGTACACATAATAAAAGTAAAAATGTAGACTTAAACCAAAAACATTTTGAAAATACGTTTGAATATAATTAGCCTATTTATTTCCCTCTCTTATGGAACACTACTGACCTCTTGTGGAACAGTAAGGTGTTGGGGAACCCAAGTTGAGAAACATTGAAACACTTATAATCTATATTATGAACAGATATTTCATATTTCCATAAATCTTTCACTTTATTGTAAATTAGAGCAAGCATCTAGCTCAACTATATACATTTACTAATACAGGCTCTTATATTAACCTTACAATTGTTTATATCTTCATATCAATAATTAATGTAATTCATTCTAAAATGAATAATAAACATTTGACTTTGTAGTGTAGAACAGAAATTAATTTCATAGATTTTGTTGTTTTATACAGAACAATTTATTATAGTTGATTTAGAAATGTATATTATTTACTAGAAAACTAGATTTATTTCTTGCTACCACTTCAATTTTATTTTCAACCCTCCTGTACCAAGCGTTCTTTGAGAGGTACATGCTGAACATTTCATATACTTTAATCATTTCTTCATTTAATAACTGTCTTTCTAACTAATGGCAATAGGCCTATTGCAGAGGAAAATGTAATATATATTGAGAATGGATGAAATGAAATTTAATCTAAAAGTTGTAGAACTAAAATTGTTATATCTTCCAATGAAAATTTAATATTAGACAACAATTTATAAAATGCAATGAAAAGAAAAGAATATATTCTAAGTTTTTGTTGTTTATTAGAGAAAAGGAATATATAAAAGACATGAAGAGAATGAAAAGAAAAGGGGAGGTGTTGGTGAACATAGAGAAAGCAGTGAGAAATGATAGAAAACAATATTGAATTGTGAAAATGTGAAGGATGTTCAAATGAAATTTTATATGGGTTGATAAAATAATAATTCAGAGCCAAAAAATCAATTGCATACATTGAGGAGGTTGGAATGAAGGAATAAACAATATGTTGTACACTTAGAATATCAAAGTATTTTTAACAATGCAGCGGGGTTTTTTTTTTTTTTTTGCAGTTTTGTATAGCCGCTTAGTATTAGCTTTTTTTTTTATATTTTGTAGTTAATTATTACTTTCAGTCCTGAAAAAATGTTTAGTATAATTTCTCGTTTGATGCTTAATTAATTTTGTAGCTAGCTTGCTTTTTAGCATTTCTCTTATATTTTAGTTACGTAGAATTATTTCTAACTAGATACTAACTGTTATCATCGAAAAAGTTAATATAATTTATAAAAAAACTGGTATTTATTTAATAGCATATAGCTGAAATTTGATCAGTTTCTGACAGGTAGTTAGAAAATATTTGTGCTATAATAATAATTAAAATATAAAAAAGATACTTCCATAGTGACTAATTAGAATTTTATTTTCAACTGATAGTTTTATATTATTATAGAAGAGAATAATGTTAAATAGCCTCTTTCTGTTTTAAGTTCTGTAGATAGCACTAATAAACATTCATTATGTTATAAGTAATTAATGTGATTTGAATTATCACTTTAGTGATAGTTCATTACTTGGTGATTCTGTAAATGTGTTGCTAATTAATATTTTTTCCAGCATGAAAGATTAATTACTTGTGTTGTGTATTTATTACTAATTAGTAGA
Organism: Octopus bimaculoides; assembly: GCF_001194135.2. NCBI lineage: Eukaryota > Metazoa > Mollusca > Cephalopoda > Octopoda > Octopodidae > Octopus > Octopus bimaculoides. The sequence continues at coordinate 80,593,881 of NC_068983.1, forward strand.
TCTTTGATGATAAATATCCAATTTATCCATTTTAAAAATTTACATAATTAAGCATTTCTTACATCTTCACAACTAAAAACGTTTATAATGTGAAGGTTAATCAATTTACCAATTAATAAGGTTTCTACATTGGATTACTATGTAAGCAGTAAGCAATACTGTTATCCTTGGTTGCAAACTAAAATATATATTCATTTCTTGTAAACAATGTACATTTTACTCCTGTGCTTTGACAACAGATATTGTAAGTCATAATGCTACTAGCTTTTGAATTATATGAAGTCTATATGATGTAAATGTACATAAGTGTATGCATATATGATGTGTGTGTGTGTGCGCATGCATACGTGCACTCATGTGTGTATGAATATATGCACATCTGTATATCTATCTATCTATCTATCTATCTATCTAGTTATCTATCTATCTATCGATCTATCTATCTATCTATCTATCTATACACACACATGTACACATACATATTTACATATATAATCATCAACATTGTCATCATCATCACAATCATCATTTTATTGCTGAGTTTTACATGCTTGCAGATGGAGTTTATTGAGGATTATTTTCTAAGGCTGGAGGCTCTTCCTGTTGCCAACTCTCACCAGTTTCTAAGGAAGTTAATATTTCACTATGGCCAGAAATGTAATTTTACTGAATATTGAAAATGAATGACACTGCTTGTATGACAGTAACATTCATTTACAGATATCACACAATGTCAAGTAAAGGAGATACAAACATACACATATTCCCACACACATACACATGCATACATATTTATGTATATGTATATACGATGGGCTTCTTTCAGTTTCCATCCACCAAATCCACTCACAAGGCTTTGGTTGGCTTGAAGTCACAATAGAAGATGTCTGTACAAGATTCCATGCAGTGGGACTGAACTTGAAACCATGTAGTTGGAAAGCAATCTTCTCATTCATACAGTCATGCCTCTGTGTGTATGTGTGAGTGCATGTATATATATATATATATATATATATATACACACACACACACACATGTAAAAGTGAGCCATTTTAACGATGCGTCCTGCCCTAACTCTTCGAAATGCCAGTGATAGAATGGTGGCAGCTGATGAAGGAAATGTTCTCTATGTGGCTTGTGTGTTTTCTGTACTCTGTTTATCATTTTGTCCACGTTTTTTTGCAACGTCCTGTACCCAGATATGCATCTATATATACAGGTAGATGTAGGTATGTACATACATGCACGTATATATGCATATACTCATTTATATATATATAT
>NC_068983.1:80595355-80596176 GCF_001194135.2 Octopus bimaculoides
ATATCACTCCCTGAGTGGTTGGCGTTAGGAAGGGCATCCAGCTGTAGAAACTCTGCCAAATTAGATTGGAGCCTGGTGTAGCCATCCGGTTGCACCAGTCCTCAGTCAAATCGTCCAACCCATGCTAGCATGGAAAGCGGACGTTAAACGATGATGATGATGATGATGATATCAATAAATAGAAGTAAGAGGGTAAAAGAGAGAAAAAAAGAGAAAGAGAATAGCCTTTCTCCTTTCCCCTTTCATCCCTTCCCTTGTTTTCTCTCTGTCACACTTTGTCTCTCCCTTTCTCTTTTCCTCTTTTTCCTCTGCCTGCTGCTGACACATGACCAGTGGCCAGACCTCTTTCTTTCTCTCTCTTTTTAACAGTGGTTGTATAGCTGACAGGTTATGAATTTTGTGTCCCACTGACTTGCTAGTTGTTGTTTTCTAATCCTTCAGGATGCCTTCTAAGTGTTACTCACCATTCTTGTCTTTTTGGCTCTAAGACTATATTTTACTTGTTTCTTGTTTGTTTCATCTTTGTCCATCATCTTAGATTACATTTATTCACTTTTGTATGTCCACTCTATATTGTTTTAATTAATTGCTCTTGGTCCTAAATTCTCCTCAACTTTTGTAGGCACTGCCAGCATGGGAAGTTCTGTCTTATAATTGAGTAGTACCATTTGGTTGATAACTGATGAAGAATTAGGGACCTTCTGTGTCTGTCTCCTGTCCGATTGTTCACTCAGTATATGTTGTACGTTTTTACCCTGTCATTCATTATAATACATTTTTCCATTTTTTCATTTATTAAGTAACAGAACGCAATGCACCCT
>NC_068983.1:80596342-80606342 GCF_001194135.2 Octopus bimaculoides
TCTGTCTGTCTGTCTGTCTGTCTGTCTGTCTGTCTGTCTGTCTGTCTGTCTCTCTCTCTCTCTCTCTCTCTCTCTCTCTCTCTCTCTCTCACTCACTCTCCTTACAGCTCTCATTCATGGTGATCACTTCTCCTTTTTCCTGCCTCTAACTTTAAACCCTCTTTTACTTTTTTGTCAATTCCACCTACTGATCTAACTTATACTGAATTTTGTTGTCATTTCTATATTGCTATCACAACTATAATTATAAAGAAATGAAAGAAATATTGTTCTTGTACATAACAAGGAGAACAGATCAAAGTACTTTTGCATTTCCCTTCTTTATAACCTGTGATTTTTCTTATAAATTTTAAAAATTTATGTCTCTCTTTATATTGATATTTCTTTGAAATGTTTTATAAGTTATTTCATTAATTTTAAATTTACTTTTTATATTTTCCTATTTTTATAAGATTTGATATTTCTTTAAAATTTAGAAAAAAACTACATTGTAGTCCTATATACACAAAAGATCAGACACACATGCATGCATACATATTCATGCACACACATGCATACACACACAATGTATATATATTGCATATTGCATAAAATAGAAGGAAACTACTCAGAAGATGCTATTTCTCCCCCTCTTTTTTTAATGATCCATGTATTAAAATATGTAAACACCAACTTAGCTGTTTTCATGTACATGACATTTTTTAATTATTTCAAAGCTGTAAGGCAATTACTTACTATGTATCTGCTTGGCCCTTTTTCCTTTCAATTTTGAGTTATCCAGTTTAAAACCTTAAGATTAACATAGTTAATGAGATTGGAAAATTTTCTCAAAATTTATAATAGTTGATAAAATAGGATAAAAAGCATATTTCAAGAATTTAGAAATTATTGATTTCAACTCCTAAAAATATTATGTGTATAGCTACACATATGCATTGTGTACATACATGCATGTATGCATACACGCCTAATACATACATGCATAATACATATCTACAAACATACATACATACATACATACATACATACTTATTTAATCAATGTAAGTATCCATGTAAAGCTGGTAAGTCATGACAGACTGATAAAGGTATGTAATAACCCTTATGTAAAATAAATAAAAGATTAACAAAAAAGAAACTAAAAAGAAGAGAATGAAAGAGGAAGATATGCAGATAAAGAGCAGTTAAATGCTTGTGTTAAACTCTTCATAGCCTCTGGGTATTATACTGTCTTATTTATAGTTGGTGAAAATAAATTGCACCTCCAACCTTGGTAGCCATTTTAAGACTAGTCTATAAATGCCATTTTCTCTCTCAGACTGGTAGTTTTAGCACTGGAACAATAATCTTTAAGGTTTTCATGCCCTTTTCATGATAAAATATAATTCAATGGAATATAGCCCATTTCAACAAAGTCTTTGTTAACCTTGCTGAATATTTGATACTTTTCATACATTGATAGTTTTTCTTGAGATAATGGAAGATTAAATTCTGATAGTTTATTTCTTGATTGATTCTTCCAAAATATGTTTTCCCCCCTTGACTAATTATGTTTTTGTTGAGATTTGACTTGTCAAAAATGTGGAATTTAGTCTATATCAATTATTTCTTTTTATACTCCTTCTTTTGCTAGTTCATCTGCTTTCCTGTCTGCTATAATATCTGTATGATAGGTTTCCAAATCCTTGTTACTTGCTCATGCAGTTTCTGTTAAATAATTAATTTTACAATCCTCTCAATATTTTCAAGCTGACCTCTTTTCCTTTACATACAAGCATACATACATACATACATACATACATACATTTTCACATAGTAATTGTAATACTATATTTTGTATTTATATTTTTTAAACAATTTCTTTCCAAAAAAAAAAAAAAAATGTGAAATCCTAGCAGTAATTATTAACAATAATTTGTTAAAATGTTTGGCATTGTTTGCTGACAAACATGAGAAAGTCTTGAATGTAACATTTACAATTTATTGTTAGGTGGTCTCTATGATGACTTAGGTTGAAGAGGAATAAATACTGGACATTGAATTGACTAAATAATGATACTTTTCTGTTGAGATATTTTAGACAAAATGAAAACATCCAAACATAGTTAATAAAGCTGATATAATTCTTACTGCAAGGAATAAATCTGAATGGAAATTACAGTTAGGGAAGTTTAAAAGAAAATGCTTTTAATGTTATAAGAATCCTTCCGAAGAAGAGATTAAATGGGATAATTAATACAGCATAGATATATACAAATGTTAAATTTCTACATATCCTTTTAATGCATTTATGTTGCTCACAACATTGGATGGAGAAAGTAAATTTCTGATGTTGAATATGATATTGATTGCAACATTATTCCACAAAATATCTCCCATTATGTTTTGTATTTCAAAAAGTTCAAACACATCTTGCATATTAAATAACATAACTGGGATTTAAGTTTTGCTTATCAGTTCTGAATCATTTTGAATTAAATCAATTTTCTATTATATTTATAAGCATGCTTATTGTAAGCACTTACACATAGATACAGAGACACAAATACACATTTGTGCAAATATATACATACACATATATGTGTGTATAATATGTACACACACTTACACACACACATACATAATTTTTTTAATCAAATACGTCTGAAAGAAAAGCCAATCCCCATTTATATATAAACTTTTATACATTTGTACATGCACATGCAAATATGTATGTGTGTGTATATATGTGTGTATTTGTGTGTGTGTGTGTGTGTGTGTGTGTGTGTGTGTTTGTGTTTGTGTGTGTGTTTGTGTGTGTGTGTGTGTGTGTGTGTGTGTGTGAACATATGTGTATTTCACTTTATTCAGACTTGAAGACTGTTTGCAACACACATAAATTTGCAAGAAATTTCCTACCCTTTCCCCAGAAATAGGTTAGAAATTTCATGTAATATTTTTACATAATTTTGGATTATGGCTTTAAAATACAACATAGACATTTTGTTGTGTTCTTGTAACAGATGCCTTATTCCACATACTCCAATCTACCTGAGTGATGTATTAATAGCAGTTTCATCTTATACTAAGTTGATGTGTGAGGAAGTGCGTGCATGTAAAACATTTTCTCAGAGAATTGTCTAGATTTTATAATGCAAATATATATACATGTGTGTGTATAATATACACATATATGTAGTATATATACAAATATATATATATATATATATATATATATACATGTACACATGCATGCATTTATTTATGCATCTGTGTGTGTGTGTGTGTTATAAATGTATACATATATGTAGTATACACACACAGACACACATATATAAAATAGAAAATATGCTGAAAGTTAAAAACAAAAAACAACCACAAAAACAAATATATTAATTCAAATACTCATTAATTGAGGAGTAAAGGGAAATGTGGAAATAACAGAAAACTTATCAGTTTAAGAACATCTAAAGTATTCTGAAGCTGTTATTTGGTTTTTTAAAACATTTCACAACTGCTATCTTTTAGATATTTCATGGTGATTCTTTGTTTAATGGCTTAAAACAAAATCTCAGTGAGCAGAAATACTTTCATGGTATGCTTGTTTCATCCCACTGTCTATCCATTGATAGACTTGCACATCTAAACCAAAACACTGGTTAATTTATTATGTAAGTTATTATAATAAATAAAGCAACATGGTCAAGTAGTTAGGATGTTGAGTCCATGATTGTAAGGTCTCTCGAGAGTTTAATTCCTAGGCTGAGCATTGTATTGTGTCCTTGAGTGAGGCACTTCATTTCACATTGCTCTGGTTTACTCAGTAGAAAATGAGTACCAACTGAATACTACTGTTGTTCTTTCTCTCTCCAGTTGTAACATCCTTGGTGTTCTACTGAGTTAAGAGTGGAATGACTGAGAGCAGATGTTGTTGTCTGCTCATGACTACACAGGTATCTACAACATCTAGTGAAAGTACAATACAAGCTACCACTGGTGACTTACTCTTCTCTATTATTCATCACAGAACTCCTGCCTTAAAGAAATTTGGTGAAAATAATGACCATGTTTTGTATGCATATTTCTTCTTAAAACTAATCAATTATGTGACCCTTCCATCTCTCATCCTTTATTTTGGTAGCTTCCTATCAGTTCAAATTATCATTAAATGTGCTGTCTGAAGTGCCTATGTCAGTCATTCTGTCAACTTCACTATGCCCCAGGGTTCAGTTTTGTCACCTACTCTCAACTTTATATAAATGACTTACTTGTTGCCCCAACCAGCAGATGTAGATGGCCCTATCTTCGATACCTTGCTAACATTCTCCAACCATGCATCATCCACATGCAGTCTAGACACTGCATGTCAAATCTGCATTGACTACATTGACTACAAGATCTTCCATTGAGGATGTACTGATCTTGTCTCTTTCAGTAACAAGAAAACACAAACACATATCAAGAAAACATCATTGCACTGCACACCCCTTAATCAGGAGTGATACTTAATCAGAAGCTTCACAATCACTCCAATGATTGGGTCTCACTGTCACTGAATATCTCTTCTGGCAAAATCATATCTTTAATATAGCTAGCACCACATCCCAACAACTGACTTTTCTCTTCTTGTCCTGAGGATACTTCAGTGCCCAATGATAATTCAAACTCTATGAAATTCTGGTGTGATCCACAATCAATACTGCTTTTACACTTGAAATATTGTCATTACTGATGCATACATAAATATCCTAGACTGCATCCAGAAAAGACCACCTGATTGATTAGTATGAAGTTAGTCACATACATGCTCCAAGCTTTGGTCTCAGGTATGTTGCTGTGTCTCTCTGCTTGTTCTACCATTACCATAATAGTGCTGGCTAAACTCAGACCACTCCAGCACTCCTATCTTACTTGTCTTTCCTCCTCTCATCACTCTTGTGTCCAATCCCCAAAGCCAAAATGTGAACCATTATTCCCAATCCTTTCTTTCAAGAATGTCATCCCTCTGTAATTCCATATTAGCTCTGTCATTCCTGCAGATGTCAACTTACAACGGTTCATGAGGAGCATTAACGACATCAATCTCACTAATCTAGGACAACCTGTCAATGCCATGAACATTGTCTCTTCCTTCAAATCCAGCAAGTAAATAAGAAAATTCCAAGAAACTGAATAACAAGCTAATAAACAAGATATTATTCCATCAAAATGATGTCCCTACCAATGAAAACTTTTGTTGTATAATTGCACAAAGCCATAAATTTCTACATTTTGGGGTAAAGGTGAATAAATTGATCTTAGTATACTATTGCACTTAAAAATGAAAGAGAAAGCAAAATCTAGTGCGATTTGAACTGAGAGAATTCACGCAAGAAATTAAATACCCAGGATCTGTTTTGTCAGGCATTCTACCTTTACCGACATGCCCACTTCTAAATTATTAAGTACATCACAACGATATAATCAATATTACTTTCTTCATTTTTAAAGTATGTAAAATTATGTTCAGGTGTTATGAAGAAGATAATACATATGCACAACATGGAAACTCAATTCAGATAAAAGTATATTTATTATGATTAAGAAAAATTGAAATGTTTTACATGAACAAATATTGAATTATATTCAGAATTATCGAATTATATATGTAAAACTAAGCAGTAAACATTTTTTGCTTTCATTTTTAATTATTTTCTAATAATGAATTCAAATTATTTCTAAGTATTCTGATTTCTATTAATGATAGCTCTGAATTGTGTGTGATCTTAATGGTGTAGAATCTTATAATAAACAAAGCTTGGGCATATTAGTTTGTTGTGAGAAGGAACTAAAGTTTAAGCATGTATCACAAAATAATCTGTGAGACATTTATAGAGAAGATTTACTGTAAAACTAAGTTGCTTTGTTAAAAAATAAATTTTTATTGTAATATTTTTAATCATAAACTTTCTAAATCAACAACTGTCTTGACCTTAATTGAAACTATGAAAATAATTGTTTGTTTTATTGTTGGACTTGACAGATGTTTAACAAAATTATGAAAAGTTTATCTCATATACTGTACAACATGACTGAATGTAAACATATATGTCTGCATTTATAATGATCTAAAATAATATTTATATTAAGGTATAATTCTAGTATGTAACACAGAAACTAATTCACCCTTTAGATTAAGTAGCAAGAGAAGATATTAAAAAAAAAAAAAAACATTATCGAAAGTAAAATTACTTGTAGAAATCTGTTTATAAATTCATAGAAATTTGACTACATAGTTACTGATCTATGTAATTATCTTCCAACCTATCTATCTTACATTCATCCTTCATTTTCAAAAGATGACCAAAACTCCACCTCATACACCACAACAATGGAGAATGCAGCTGTGCAGGCAACTGAAGATTAATTATTTCTTCCACCTGTACTACACATTCTGTGTAATGGAACTTACAAAAATGGTGGTATTTCACTGTTATAGATGTAAATGATGCTTTAATTCCTACAATCAAGGGTCTCTTGTCTGTTAATCAAAAAAAGTAGGGAGGAAGGGCCATGTTGAAAAACCAACCTTACTTGTTCATCCCTAAATTTGTGTACATGTGGTAAGGCTGCTAAGATGACTGGGTGTATATCAGAAATGCTGTAGAATGACCAGGATGAACTGTGTTTCTCATTGTCTTACAATAATATTGCTAGATATCAACTTTTAGCTCTTTGGAATAAGTGGATGAAAGGGTTCCCTTTAAGCAAGTCACCAAAAATTCAGTCTTTTTATGTATCTTAAGCTTTTTACGTTATATATGCTGTGTGTGTGGTTGTTTAGCTAGCTGTTCATCTGCTTGTTATGTTTTTGTTTTTGCTTCTGTTGATGGTGGTTGTGCTATATTATTGTTGAACCTGAGATAAGTCATGACAGAACTGATCTATGTTCAAAGGCATTCCAGTTGTAACCACCCTGCCTTATTTTTAAAGCTGGTTGGGTATAATTGGTGAGAGATTTGGCTGCCATTTCTAGCAGGGTAGACAATCATATAAAGGATCCATTATTAGCTCAAATGGCAATGTTATTTGTTATATATGTCTTTAAGGAGAATAAAATATCAATTGTGACACTCATTTCTCAAAAAATTTACCAATATATAGAATAATGTTGATTTAGAATTGGATTTAGTTTGTTGAGAAATTAATACTGCAACACCTGATCAAAAGTGTAGCTTTCACTCCCATTCCAGTACCCCAAAATATTTTTTCCACAAAATTTAAAGAAATTTTTTTTAAGCTACTTAAACCACCTATGTGGTTTTGGGGTTCTATCTCACTGTGTAACACCTTGGGTAAGTACTTTCTGCTGGAATTTGATAGCTGGAAACTGTATGAAAGTCCATAGGAGGTACACTGTTTGTTGGCGGTAGACTTAATCCATTGCTTACTTTAATGTAACTATCTAGCCTGTGGGTGCCTTTAGCAAAATCTACTCTTTTGCAAGCATTCAGTTCAGGTCTCTATTCTGAGAGTTACTTCTTCTCTTCTTACCACCTACCTCTGAGACCTTTCTTTCTCTGGCAAAGTCAAAAAACTAAATTAAGAAGAAAATATGTTAATTAAGCAATTTGTTAAGACATTCAGTGTTTTCTTTCATGATTCTCTTTCATACCAATATCTGTGACACAAATACCTTAATGATAAAACATTTCAAGTTTTTTGATATCTTATTATAAGAGTATTGTTATCATTATGATATCATTACCTTATAAAGTTTCTGAGGCACTGAAAATTCAAAGCTTTGTTTTAACATCCATTGTATTCAAATGTATTCAATATCCTCATCTTTCTTTAGTTTTGTGCACTGAGTTCATATGCACTAAGAATCACATGTGTGAATCTGTTCATATACACTAAGAATCTATGTGTAAACCATGTCACTTAGCAAAATTGCAAACAGAAACTAGAGAGGATGTTTCCAAACTGCACTCTGTCATACATTGATTTAAGATTAACTCTTGCAATCCATTCTTAATTCTGGAAGAATCATGACAGAATGATGCAGGCAAAGGATATATGGTGTATAAGAATATATATATGTATATATGTATATATATATATATATATATATATATATATACACACACACACACACATCCGTTCATAAACACCACACAAACATACCAAATTTTAACACATTTGTGAGTGTGCACATATATACATATTCACACACACTTACATATATGCATACGTGTATGTGTGTTATTTCTTTTATGTGTTTTGGAGAAGTTCCAATGTTTTAAATCAAAAATTTTCTTAAGAAATTCTGAAGAAAAAATTCTTCACTCTACACTCTATATATTGAGTCCTTCAGTGTCTGATAAGGCTAATTAATCTTCAGATTATGACAACCAATGAAAAATATATATATATTTATTAGACTCAGACTGAGGTCATTCTTCAGTGTGAAATGTACAAGGCATCAAGCTTCCTTCAGTGTGCTCAACCTGGCACAGTTCTTCCCACATATGTCCAACTGGTTCTCATGTATTTGAAATCTTCCTGAAATATCCAGTGCCACGTGTTTCAGGGACAGTCCTTATTCCTGTCTTCCATTTTCTGATGTCCCCTTTTTTTTAGTATAGACTAAGGTTCTGACGTCCTCTTCTTTTTAGTATAAGACTAAGGAATAAAAAGTATCAATAAATGTAACCTAGAAGATAAATCTCAGTTTTCTGTACTTATTTTCAAACTTCATAAAATAAGTCAACAAATAAATAAATAGAAGTAAAAATCAATATTAAGAAACTTACTGTTAATTCTCAGATATAACTTATGTTGTAGTGTAATCATGATATATTGTTCAGTTTCAAAGTCTGATTTTAATCAAATAGTTTATTGTAAAACATAGTTAATATGCTTTGAGATTTTCTTACTTGACTCAACATATCATTAATTAGAACAAATAATATTTTCTTTATTTTATTCAATGTTTTTTTTTTTTCTTCTGAAAGTTTAAATCATTTCATAAAATTCTTTTAATGATTTCTTATGATATTCATTCTAATAATCTTGTAAGTTTTAATCTGAAATTATTCTTAAACTACTGTTTATTCAACTAAGGAAATAAACATGTAAGGAAACAAAGATATTAAAACAATATATAATCATTTCATACAAGATTTTCAAAGTCATAAAATATAAATACAAATATAGCCTGCCTGAAGGTACTTATTTGTTAACTGATGTTGTTACAAAGGGTTTTGTACTTCAACTGTAACTCTAGTGTACCCATATATTAAATGTTAATTGTTGTGGATTAAAAGGATTGATTTTTAGGTCTTCAAACATTTGAGACAAGCTTTTGGCTAAGACTCAATATAGATAGTGAACTCTAAGAAATATAACGTTTAGACATATATATTTGGTGCACTGTGCTGAAGTATTTCTATATTATGTAGTGCCTACGGGCTTTTTAAGATTTTCGCAATTGGAAGATTAGGACACAGGAATAACAATTATGCTAAGAATGAATACTTTGAATTGTTGTAAATGGGAAGGAAGATATGTGCTGCAGTGAGATATTTCTAGGGATATACTGTGACCTCTGGAGAAATAAGTGCATTAAGTAGATGTGGATTGTGATGACATAAAAATTAGAAGTTCAAGGAAGTGGCACTCACTGTAGCAGCAGCAGCAAAAGTAGAGGTAGTAGTAGTAGTAGTAGTAGTAGTAGTAGTAGTAGTAGTAGTAGTAGTAGTTAAAAAAAGGAATATGCAAAAGAAATTTAGTGCACAAAAAAATTTAATTACTCAAGAATGTTTATGATTGGAAGATTTCCTATTAAATGAGTAGCATTTTCTTAGACATAATCTAGAATATATGTCTAGGCATGTGAAATACATCTTGTTATGAAGCATATTTCATCTCTTATAAAATGTTATAAAGTTTTCAAATGCTGATTTTGACGTCTAAATGGAGATGTTGCCTTTGTAATCTAACACATACACATACTGATATGTATATATATATATATATAT
>NC_068983.1:80607089-80609334 GCF_001194135.2 Octopus bimaculoides
TATATATATATATATATATATGTGTATGTATATGTATGTATATATGCATATATATGCGTGTGTGTGTTTGTTATTTGTGTCTGTGTTTGTGCCCCCACCATCGCTTGACAACTGATGTTGGTGTGTTTATGCCCCCATCACAAAGCAGTTTGGCAAATGAGACTCATAGAATAAGTGCTATGCTTACAAAGAATAAGTTCTTGGGTTGATTTGTTCAACTAAAGGTGGTGCTCCAGCATGGCTGCAGTCAGAGGACTGAAATAAATAACAGAAAAGAAAAAAAAAGAATATATAAAATTCTTTAGCTTTTTAACCAGTTTAAGCTTGAAAGCTGTGGTCATGCTAGAGCACCACTGTTGGTTGTGCTACTCCATTATTTGAAACCTCCAATAAGTGGCATTTGATGAATGAGGGAGCTTGATGCTGCTGCCCTCATTTATGTTTCCTGTCATGAGGTAGGCGCATCTAAAACCTTTGACAGGAGGAGATCCAAGTTTGTTTTGAAGACACTTATATCCACACAATTCAGGTCTCTCAAGCATTTTGGAAGAATTCTGAAGAATTTTGGTTGGTAGGGATATAGAACCCAAGTGGTTTGGTAGGGATAAAGAATCTGAGAGGGAAACAAGAGTTGCCTTCCCTTGTTTGAGGGGTCAACTGTACCTATGTGTGTTTTATCTGTTGTCTAGTCTGCAAACAGGGAAGACATTTCAAAAATTTTCTATCATGTTAGCAGCATCTAAAACTTTTCTCTTTTTGGGTTCAAAAAGGCATCCAGAGCATGCAAATTTTTTGAAGATTATTTGAAGTAAGGTTTGCACCATCTGTTTCCATTGAGGTATGGTTCAGTTTGTACTCTTTTTTTGACTTATGGACAAATAGTTTATAATGTATATAAATATCCATCTATCGATCATACTTAATGTAAATACATTATTAAAAGGCAATTTACTGTGATATTCATCCAAAGATAACATCTTTTATGAACATGCTAAGTTTAAAAATACAATATATTTTGTAGGGACATGAAAGATCATCCCAACAGTTGCCAATGAAAATGACGAATACATTTCAGCCTAGGTGGGCCTTATCATACTCAGAACCATAGTTTTGAAAGCAAACTTAATTTCTTGTACCTACTCCTTAATTTATTTATTTATGTATTTACTTGTTTACAGATTTATTTCATTAAAAAAAAAATACATCTGTTTATTAGTTAAAATAAATCAGTAAGATAATTTAATCTCTTTAAAAACGTTAGCAATATGCTTTGGTGACTGTTTGATTAGAATGTGTTTCACTTATCATTCTAATCAAAATTATTGTTTATTATTTTTAATTCCCTTTATTATTTCTAATGTTCTTTCTTAGCTATTTGATGTTTTCCTTCTATTTACTGTTGTTCAAAGTTTTATTAATAAGATATATGCATATATGTGTGTATGGGTGTGTGACTGTGTGCACATATATATATATACACACACATATATGTATATAAGTACGTATATCTGTATGCATGTATGTATATATGTATGTACACATATATAATGTGCATGTATGTATGTATATATATACGTGTGTGTGTGTATGAATATATATATATATGAATATATATATTTAGATATGTATGTGTGTGTATATATAAATATATATATGAATGTTTGTGTGCATATATATATATATGTGTGTACATATATGAATAAATATATATGTGTATGTGTGTGTATATATATGAGTATGTATGTATGTGTGTATATAAATGTAGATATATATTTATGTTTCTATATTGTTTTCTATGTGTTTTTTTCCATATTTATTATACAATAATTTGCTTAAACTAAATATCAGTACAGGTGAAGAACATTTTCATTTGAAAATAGTAATACTTTGCTCTTTGTCTGAGTTCATCTATAGACAAAACAAACACGACTAGAATAATTAAATAAAATTGCCTAATGACACTGCAAAGTGGTTGAATAGAAAATATAAAAAAATTAATAGATGAGTAGCTGAGAATGAATTTTTTAATTATGTCTTGAATTGCTTTTCATAAATTTTCTTGGTTTTATCTAAATTGTTCCCAATTTTGTCAATAATTAGTTTTAAAAGATAAGGTACAGTTTATCTTACTTAAATTATTAATTGCCTATGGAAGGCCAATAAATCTAATTAATAACATTACATATATATATATATATATCCATATATATATATATATATATATATATATATATATATATATATA
>NC_068983.1:80610756-80615621 GCF_001194135.2 Octopus bimaculoides
TGGCTTGTGCAGGTGGCACATAAAAGACACCATTTCGAGCGTGGTCGTTGCCAGTATCGCCTGACTGGCCTTCGTGCAGGTGACACGTAAAAGCACCTACTACACTCTCTGAGTGGTTGGCGTTAGGAAGGGCATCCAGCTGTAGAAACTCTGCCAAATTTAGATTGGAGCCTGGTGTTGCCATCCGGTTTCACCAGTCCTCAGTCAAGTCATCCAACCCATGCTAGCATGGAAAGCGGACGTTAAACGATGATGATGATGTTTAGACCTTTAATATTTTGATATTTTAACATTTTTTATTTATGTGAGAATAATACCTATGGTCAATGCAGTATATGTGCACAAAAATGTTGCATGTTAGACTACTATTATATATGAAGCTAGCTGTTTAGTCTCATGTAAAACTGTTTTCCTTGACTGAAGGGAACTGAAGTAATAAAGTTTAATTTTTTTTGTTTGTGTGTTTGTTTGTTTTTTTTGTGTGTATTTTTTTGCTTGGCCTGCACTAATTAAACACCTAGAAGCTTTACAAAAGAAAAAGATTCCTTGATAACAACAAATTTTCATTTTGGATCTTCTGTTGAAGGATCCTTCTGACTGCTTCAGTGTGTGGAAATTCTTAGCTAGACAAATCCTGCTGATTTATGATCCACTGAAATATGGAAAAAGGTCTATTAACAACGTTCCTTGTTATTGAAGGAAAGTCTGAACCTTGAGTTTCTTGATAAATTGAATAGTGGAAATGAAATTTTCTATTTTTTCTTAAGTCAGGAGCAAAGGCACTATAGGGCCTCTGACACTGGTGAGGAGAGATATATCTTCAAGTAATATATAGAAGCAATATATATCTTCAAACTGAAAACTTGGTCTGAAGGTTTGCAACAGAATAGGCTCTGCTAAAGATACTTAAGGTACCCATTGGGGTATTAAACCAGGCAAGGGGTTAAGTCCACCATCCATATAGGCTGTAACAGGATTTGATCTTAGAATGCTAAGAGCCAGAACAAGCACCACAAGGCATCAGCTCCAGCAAACTTACAGTTCCATTAGAATTCCACCAATGTACTTGCTTGAATTGGCTCAAAAGGCGAAGTCAACCCTTTAAATGAGAAAGGTTGCAATTTTCTCTTGCACTACACCAGTTTCATCAATCTTAATTCCCAAAATTGGTTAATCAGTCACATGCTTAATTAATGTGTGAAACTTTTGTGGAGCAATGAAGTAAATTGCCAAATACTATTCTACAAAAATAAACTATTTTAAACCTTTAGCATTTAAACCAGCCAGGTCAGGCCAGAATATTTTATCTGTTTTATGTTCAAACCAACCAGATGCAGCCTCTAACACCAACCCTACAATGTCATTCCAAAAGTAAACAATCATGTCATTTGAAATCTCGAAGCTACTAGATAATACATGATTAATTCAAAAGAATGTGAACAAATATGTATAACATTTGATGAAGTAAGCTGAATGCTAAAGGATTAATTTTCTGCCCACAGAGAGACTGGTAACTTAGTGCTATTTATATCAAATTCATACTGAGAGTCAACTGAAATGTTTAATCTTATTTGCATAAGTGGCAACTTGCATGGTTAGTTAAAAAATTAATTATGCACAACACACTATATATTATAAAATCTTAAATTTAATGTAGGTATACTTCCAAATAGAGAATGAAATGAATTAGGTCAATCAGAGTATTTTTATGCCCATAGTGAGATATCATTTATATTTGATTACAATTTGTAGTGAGGGTTATATTTTTAGAATTATAGTGAAGTGCACCTTACATTTAAAATATACTACATTGTGCATAATAAATTACTTAAATAATCACATTGCCAATTAATATACTGTTATGCAAATTAGACTGGTTATTTCAGCTGAGCACTGGTTAGTGTCCAATATAAATAGCTACAAGCTATCAATCTCTCTAAGGTCACAAAATAATAAATTTCCAAATAATAATAAAACTAGTTAAAACAATTCCCAGTATTTTCTGCTCAGGGAGGGGTAAAAACATTTATTTCACAGTGAGCAGTGAGGCTTATAATTTAAAAGTTTTATGTATATCTACATTAAATTTAATATCTATATATGTAATACACTCATAAAGTGTGTGTGTATATATATATATATTTTATATATGTATATACATGTATATATGTGTGTGTAAGTGTATAGTTATTCACAGACACACATGCATACATATGAACATGTACAAGCACATTCAATGCATATTTTGGAAAATTTCAATAAAATTAATTACTGACATGGTTTTTTTTATCTTATATTTTTGTATTGTTTGTAAGCAAGACAAAACTGAAATCGATATGAACTAAAACTTATTAGAAAGAAAAATATAAACAAAAGAAAATACACTATTTTAAAAGAACTTGAACCATTCAGCTGAATGAAATCCAAAGTTAAAGGAAAGTTCCTCAGAATGGAAAGAATATGTCCACTGTTCTGAAATCTCAGTAGCTTAAATAAGGGAAAAAATAAAAATATAAATAAAAAATAATGTTAAATAAAAAGGAATTAATTAAAAAAATCTCTTTGTTTCTACTGTCAATATGTTTTGCTTCTCTTATTTCATATTTTTTTCTTTTGAACTTATTACATTTCACTTTTAGAATTTTTGCATTTTTGTATAATTTTTTAAATAGGGCTTTTCTTTAAATAAATGAATAAAAAAGGTGGGGTTACATTTCTTGTTTCATACATATATTTTATCTTTCAAATGCATTTTTGTGTGTGTGTATGTATATTTATACATATATACATATATCTAAAAGAATAAGAAAATTCTCTCTTCAATCACAGCTTCTGTTGTGCATTCTTTGTTTCAGATTATATATATATGTATGTATGTATATATATATACATATACATACATACATACATACATACATATATAAATATATATAAATATATATATATATATATATATATATATATATATATATATATGTTTTTAAAGGCAATATGAAGCTAGAAAATATTTTTCAGGTAGCTGTGATTTCTCATGGAAAGAAAATGTTTTTCATCAAAATTCAAAACAAGTGAATAACCACTGCTCTTGTCCCATGTTTTGTAAACAATGTATGTATGCATATGCACAAACACACTCATACAGATATTTGAACAAAGACACACACATGTTTAGATTATTCATTGTTATTAAAGCAGAACTTCAAATTTTTTTTATTTACCACTATATCAAATAAGACTTGTGAGAATAATTTTGGTTTTATTATTCAGAAAACACATACACCCACACCTGCACAAACACACACACACACACACACATACACACACACACACACACACACACACACACACACATACACATATATACAATTTAAAAACACGTGCATACTCACATATAAAATATCTATATACATACATACATTTACATACACTTACAGATACATTCACATGCAGACATACATACATATACACATATATACATGAATATATATAGACACTTAATTTTACAATGAATGTATAGGTGTGTCAAAATATTGATATTTGTCTTAACTGAATCTGTCTAGTAGTTTATCTATCTATGTGTTTATGTGTTATGTATTCAGAGCTGAGTCTGCTGCTCAGAGTTTCTCATTCCTGTTCCTCAGGTATTGTAGTTTTCAACACTTGCTTAGCAATTTATAGAAATCTGATATAAATTACTTTAAAATGTTAACTTCCATCTGTACCACTGGAGGTTCATCATAAATGTCACGCAACTGCCTGTGACAGGCCATAGAGGTTAAATTACTTTAATACATTTCTACTGTGTATAATTATTGTAAATTCATATATTTTTCCACTACCCTTGTTATCTTGAATAGTTTCAGTATTTAAAACCAGTATTTAAGTTTGGTGTCTCAATATCACTCCTTCCATTTTATTTTCCATTAATAATACTTTTCTGTGTCTCCAGTTATCTTTCCCTCTCCTCTGAGTTACATCTTAGGACTGAGATATCTCATCTTATACGAGATATCATTCTCAAACCCATCGCATATCTATTGTCGACAGCCTCTATTACCTTTGTCCTCCACTATAGGCACCTCTTCTTACCTCTGACCTCCATTGCTGTCATTGTGCATCTCTTTCTCTCTGCCATTCTCCCACCTTGCACATTACTTCTTTATGGTGTGATCTATTTACAGGTTTCTTTATACTAATGCTCTCTGCCCTTCCTGTACTGCTACTCATCACCTCCTCTTTCTTGACCCACTCTAACATGTTTCACCTCTCCACTTACTGATATTTGACTATATCTTCCTTCCCTTTTCATCATTTACTCATTCACTCTGCCTCCAACTTTAAGTATCTGTCACTTTCTTCTCGTACTCTAATGAAATGACCCACTCAACCTTCCTGTTCTTCTGTTCATATTCTCTCTTATACTAACCTTTCTCTACCTTGAGGATACTCTGTGATAACTCGTCACCACCATCTTTGTCTTGCTTCCAGCTACTCCCACCTATCCTTATATAATGCTGAGTAGAGATGTCTCCTGTATAACAAGATACCTGTGCCTGTCATACTTCAGCCTCTCACGACCTGCCATAAAGTTACCTCCCTTTTCAATGCATCCTCACTCATTGCTGTTTTTTCATTTGTCTTTCTTGCAAGTTACTTGGTGACGTCATTAGTCCTGATGTCATCGAAAAAGCACTTAGTACACTCAGTAAAGTGGTTGGCACTAGGGAGAGCATCTAATTGAAGACATTGGAGCTTGATGCAGCCCTCTGTCTCCTTGCCCTCAGGCAAACTGTCCAAACTATGCAATATGGAAGAGAGATTAAATGATTAAATGATGATGATGATGATGATATATATATCTATAT
>NC_068983.1:80615763-80615964 GCF_001194135.2 Octopus bimaculoides
TATATATAGGCACAGGTGTGGCTGTGTGGTAAGAAGTTTGCTTCCCAACCACATGGTTCCTGGTTCAGTCCCACTGTGTGGTACCTTGGGCAAGTGTCTTCTACTATAGCCTTGCTCTGACCAAAGCCTCGTGAGTGGATTTGGTAGACGGAAACTGAAAGAAGCCTGTCACATATATATATACATATATATATATATATG
>NC_068983.1:80617428-80624096 GCF_001194135.2 Octopus bimaculoides
TATATACATACATATATATATACAACAGCTTTCAATTTCTATCTACCAAATCCACTCACAAGGCGTTTGTGTCAGCCTGAGGCTGTAGTAGAAGACACTTGTCCAAAGTACCAAGCAGTGGGATTGAACCCAGAGCCATGTGGTTGGGAAGTAAGCTTCTTACCAAATAGCCACACCTACACCTGTGCACACACACACACACACACACACACACACACACACATTATATTTGTCTTGCAAGATTTTAGATGTGAAATTGTCCATTGAAATAGATGTTGAATCTCAGGACAGTAATTTTGCCATTAATAAACATACTTAGTGATTCTGTTTCACTTCTTTATATTATCATTAGTGAACAAATTAACTAATTAACCATTTAACTACTTAATTAATTGTTCAATCAATCAATCAGCTGGTTTATGAGAGTGTCGTTTGTTTTTAAATACATGATACTACAGATGGGTAATTTTATCTTTTAGTTTTCTGTTAGATTTTTTATGTACTTTTCCACCTGTGTAACTTTTGTTTTCCTTTTCTGTTTGTTTTACAGTTTATACACTTTCCTCAGCAACAATTATTTCTTCTATTGTCTCACATAAATGGAGTTACTGTTAGGGGACAAAGAGCATGCTCCTTTATAAGCAATTTTTCCTGCTAATCTTTGAGATTTGACTGATGATGCTCTATAAATTGGAGATTGTTTCTATCTACTGGTCTCTGTTAATTTTGTTTCTGGTTTGCTTGCTTATTTTTCCTAGTTCTTCATGGCAAAAGGCTTTGCAGTGGGTCTGTAAATGTAGGCCTTTCACCCTCTATCTTCAATCTCATTCCCTTCGCCTAGGTGACCTCAACTCGATACAGTTCTACCATAACTTTGTGGCCTTTAGTGGTCATTAGAAGTTGCAAATCCATTTTGGTGTCCCTTGCCCATATTTTACCTCATTAAACCTGCCTTAGCCACTGGCACATATGGCAATACAAAAGTGACAACCACTCCCAGATCTACGTTTCTGATGTTTCTTACTTCCACTCTTGTAGCTCTTTGTTCATGTACCATGGCACAGATTTATGGATGGAGGTGTGTCTAACAACTTCAGCTTGTGTTTTTGGCTGAGTTTCCAGTTTTGAAGGTGAAAGAGATTGTGTCATAATTTGTTTCTCTTTTTCAGCTCAGAATATTTCTTCTGAGATGTCCTGAACTGTTTCTTCTAGTCAAAGAGGTAGATTCAGTTCATTTCCATATATATAATGTTTTCCTTGGCTCTCTCTCTCACTCTTGAATTAGATTCTATGGCAAAAACACACTGTTTGAGCTTACAGAATTCTCTCAACTACTTTTTTTTAACAGTATTAAGTCTAAAAATTCTGCCTGTTTTCTTTGTTTTAGAATTGGTGTAAGGTTAGCTTTAAGATAGCTATGATATGAACAATTTAAAAACTAAATGTTGGCATTGCTGATGTTGTTGTTAATACTCTCATTTAGAAACTACCTGATAGACTATTTGGAATACTTTTATCTATTAATTTTTTATTTAGGTGCTATTTTTTCTTCTTTTTGTTCGTTCAGTTGTGTAATTTGTAATTGTGCTGCGTTTTTTCTCTGTTTGCTTTTGGAATGTTTTGTGATGCACCATATTCTAATCTCTTTATTACTTTTGTTTTTCTTTTTTTGTTGTGGGTAGTCTTTCTAATTCTCTGCATGTACATATACAGTAACTAGGCTCTCTGTTTGATATCATTTATCTCCTATTCTTTCTCATGATGTCTTCCACTGGATACTGTTCCAATACAGTTCTGTGGCTCTTGGGGATCAGTAAGACATGCAAATCCATTTTGACACCCTCTACCTACATGTCACCATTTTTAAACTCTGTTTTAGTTGCTATCCATACAAAAGTCACAGATTACAGTGTTTTCAAATACCACTCTTGTATTTATCTGACCCATTTCCTAAGGTCCATATGCATCATCAGAGGTATGCCAGGCAATTTCAGCTTGTGTTTTGGCTGTGTCATCAGTTTTGAACATGTAGCTGATAGTGTCATAACTTCTGCCCAGTGTCCTAGCATATGTGGTGTTGCTTTTAGTTTTTGTATTTCTGGAAAATATGAAAACTAAAAGAAGCAGCACATATGCTAGAACACAACAACCTCCTAAGCAGACCAAGTGCAGATATGAATAGCATATGGGAACTGGTATTAAGGAAGGATAGGAAAATATTAGATTTATAAACCCTAAAAATTCACTCCATAATTTCCCATGGGCATATGGCATAGTGGTTAAGAGCGCGGGCTACTAACCCCAAGATTCCGAGTTCGATTCTAGGTAGAGACCTGAATAATAATAATAATGATAATAATAATATCGAAAAATACCTTAGGAATGAGAACCCAGGTTTGAAATTTCCCCAAGACACCTGATGAAGGCCGGAGGGTATATCAATCGAAACGTGTTAACAACAAACAAGATGAGGACAAATATCTGTCAAATGTAAATAATGTAAATAATGTACATTTCCCAATATGTCTTGAAGATCTTTTACTACTTGTTTCACTTGAAAAATTTAGTTCACTTCTATCTTTTCTGAAGCACAGATATATATAATCTTCTTCCTTTGCCTTCTCAAGGCAAAGAAACACTCTTTGGTCTCACAAAAATTTTCCAATTACTTTTTTGAGTAACTATTTTATGCCTAAAAATCCAGATTGTTTAATTTGTGTTAAGGAAAAGTTTACTTTAATTCAACTACTGTGTGAACAGACTTTTGTGTTTGACTCCTTGTAAGAGTCACTACTGCCGCTGTTATCGTTACTACAATTGCTGTCTTCAAAACTACCTGTTTAAGGGATATATTTTTTGTATTCATTGTTCACTAAACTCTTCATTTTTCTCTTTCCTTTTGTGAATTCAGTTGTGTGTGTGCACATGTCTGTGCATGTGTGTGTGTGTCTGTGCATGTGTGTGTGTGTGTCTGTGCATGTGTGTGTGTGTGTTTGTGTGTGTGTGTGTGTGTATTTTGCTATTGTTGGATTCAGTCTTGTAACATTAATGATATGTGGGATATAAAACTGTAATATGTATAAGTATAATTTTTAAATTTTGTGAAACAAACCTATTTCCTTGTTGTTTACCTCATTCTATTGAAAGCAAGCTTTTTTTGGTAATTATAGTCTTTTTTTTATAAGTATTCTTAGGAAAATTTCATTTGGTAATACATGAATGAATCATATCTCAAAGAGAGGAGAAAACATGCCTTCACACTACAAGACAAGAGCCTGGTATTCAGGGATTCTGGTTTAAAAACCTCTTAAGCATGCATAACTATTTACAACTGCTTCTCACTGACTGTATAGAAAATGGAACACCAACATCAATGACAAAAGGAAAGACAGTGCTAAATACAGAAAGACAAAGAAATAGTGGTGAATCAGTAATTACAGACTTACTGCAGTTTTACCATTATTCTGGAAATTATTAATTGGCCTCAGAACAGATGCAATGTATAGCTTTCAGGAGAAGAGGAATTTATTAGCAGAGGAGCGACAGAAATGCAGAAAGAAGTTTGATGTATTGTATATTGATAACATGGTATTAAGTGAGGTATGAATAAGAAAGAACTTAGATGTTGGTTAGAAAGGATCATGGTAAGTAAAATTAAATTGTGAAAATGAATCATTAACAAACGTAAAAATTTGCAAAGGGATAATCCAGGGTTCCCTGCTCTCTCTATTACTTTTCATCATTGCATTAATATCCATTGTTGTTGTTGTCGTCGTTGTTGCTGCTGCTGCTGTTGCTGCTGCTGTTGCTGCTGCTGCTGTTGGTGCTGTTGTTGTTATTATTATTATTCAGGTCACTGCCTGGAATCGAACTCGGAATCTTGGGGTTAATAGCCCTCACTCTTAACCACTACGCCATATGCCCTTATGGTATAGTGCAGGAGAAAAAAGCTCTACTTACCACCATTGTCTGGTGCGGTTGCTCCCTTATGCTTTTGTGTGGGTATTCCCACCAGATTTTTGTAAAGATGTTCGAGAAACTTTTCCTGAGCGACCCAACATCGTTTGGAAATTTGTTCTTTATTATTTCGTAGTTCTCATTAAATATTTTGAAACTGAAACTGAGTATGTGTGCTGGTGGTATGTTGTGTATGGGTATGACAAAATCTGCCATTGTAGTGTCTGAGTTTTCTTTCAAGTATTTCAGTAGCACTGTTTTACTTATTCTTCTTTGCCTTTTATGGTGCAAATCGGGTGGAGTGTATTCATATTAGACGTATGACTGTCTTGTTGTCCAAAAACGGAGGGTGTGGCAGACAAAGAAGGGAACATCTTACTGTTCTCTTCAAAGACATTTTGGCAAAATAACAGTTTCAAAACAAAATTTTAAAAATTTTAAATGAAAAATTTGCCCCTAAAAGGGGAAAATTCTGCCTAACCGATTAGCTCAGCAAGAGCCCAGTTGGCTTGGTTACACAAATATTCAAAAATATCAAGTTGCTTAACAATATTTCCAATAAAAATTGGCCAAAAACTTACAGCTTCTGGAGACATGTCCGTCTGTTTTGAAAAGAATAATAATAATGATAATATACAATACGAAGAGTGCTCTTTGTCTTGTCTATTTACCTTTGTGAGGAGTTATGTCAATCCTTTTAAAATACAAATGATAATAATAATAATAATAATAATAATAATAATAATAATAGACAGAAAAACTAGAAAGTTGTTGACAATGTATGGAGCCCACCATCCAAAAGCTGATATCAACCAGCTGTACAAGGTAGAAGAGTTTTAATAGCAGTAGAAGAATGTGTACAAATGGAAACAAAATGCCTAGTAGAGTATTTACAGCACAGCACAGAAGAACTACCAAAGACAGTAAACAAAGAACAAATAGCAAGAGTGTAATAGGAGAAAAGGACAAGAATGAAATAGAAAGAGAGCACATCAGACAGATTGAAGAGAAACCCTTGCATGGCCAATTTTGGAGAGCCACTGAAGATGTATGTGGAACAAAATTCTGGGTTTGGTTAAAAAAGGGGCAATTAAAAAAAGAAACAGAGAGCTTAATTATAGCAGCCCAAGATCAAGTGATAAGAATAAACAACTTGAGAAAAAATATATATGGAGAGAATGTGTCAGAAAGACGTAGAGCCTGTGGAACTTGAAATGTGACAGTGGCATACATTGTGACAGAATGCCCCATGTTAGCACAGAAAGAGAATAGAAAATGGAGGCATGATTAGGCTGTAAAAGTTTTACATGGGAAACTGTGCCAGAAATGGGGATTTGGAGCTGGGAACACATGGTATAATCACTGAGTTGAAAGAGTATTGGATTTAGAGGAATGTAAGATTTTGTGAGACTTTCCTAGTCTAGCAGACAATAAGTTAAAATATAATAGACTGAACCTAACTATTATAGATAATGAAAAGCGAAGGTGCTTATTGATTGACCCATCATACCCGTTTGATTCTGAAAGACTGCTGAAAACTTGTGGATACCTAAGGTTATAGGTAGTAACCTGCTATCCACATAAGTCCTACCAGGAATAAGACCGAACCTGAGCCAAACCAAAATAATAATAATAATGATGGACTCTCCTGTCAAACATGATGTTTGAGTGTTCAGCTTTTGCTGAATGACCTGCACAAATGATTTGGTCATAGTGATCAAATGTTTGTGTCACACATTAGCTCACTCTTTCCAACAAATCAACGTTGCCTGAACAGGCACATAGTGTACCACACACCAGGTTTCAAAGTAATTGTAGCGTAATGTGAGACGAAGTGGTTTGCTCAAGAACACAATGCACCACCTGGTGTAAGAATTGAAACTACGATCTTGCATTGTGAGTGCAACACCCTAATCACTAGGCTATGTGCCCTTGCAATAATAATAATAATAATAATAATAATAATAATAATAATTCTTTTATTCCTTTTTCTTTTACTTGTTTTAGTCATTTGACTGTGGCCATGCTGGAGCACCGCCTTTAGTCAAGCAAATCGACCCCAGGACTTATTCTTTGTAAGCCTAGTACTTATTGTATCAGTCTCTTTTATTGAACCGCTAAATTACAGGGACGTAAACACATCAACATAAGTTGTCAAGCGATGGTGGGGGCACAAACACGGACATACAAACACGGACACACAAACACACACACACACAGACACACACACATATACAATGGACTTCTTTCAGTTTCCATCTACCAAATCCACTCACAAGGCTTTGGTCTGTCTGAGGCTATAGTAGAAGACACTTGCCCAAGGTGCCACACAATAGGACTAAACCCGGAACTATGTGGTTGGTTAGCAAGCCCCTTACCACACAGCCATTCCTGCACCTAATAATAATAATAATAATAATATATTACAGACAGTACACGGCTTTACCAAGGAAATAGATATGAAATTTGGATTAGAAAAATGTGCCAAAGCAACCCTGAAAAGACGAAAATTAGTTAAAAGTAGCAATATAACACTAGATAATGCCAATGAAATAAGAGAACTAGACGAAAGCCAACCATACAAGTATTTAGGAGTCAATGAACTAGATAGGATATAACATACACAAATGAAAGAAAAAATAAATAAAGAGTACTATAGACGAGTTAGATCAATACTAAAAACAGAGCTCAACACTAAAAACAAGATAATG
>NC_068983.1:80625472-80629510 GCF_001194135.2 Octopus bimaculoides
ATAATAATAATAATCGTGTTTATACCGGAGAAAATGTATCGATTCTCTGGGACTTCCCGTACATACCAACAACACTATAAAAGCTAATAAACCGGATATTATTATAAAAGATCAGACAAAGAAGACGTGTTTATTAATTGACATGAGTATTCCCTGTGATCATAATATAGCAGTGAAAGAATTTGACAAGATCAGTAAATATAAAGACTTGCTAATAGAAATTGAAAAAATGTGGCATCTCAAGGTGACTACCGTACCAGTGATTGTAGGACCTCTAGGAATGATAAAAAAAGGTACTGAAACCTATTTGAAAATGATATCAGGCTTACCATCCCTACAGGAAGTGCAAAAAATCGTGTGAACTGGAATGGCTCATGTACTGAGAAGAGCATTATTGCTATCAAAATAACATCCATTCATGAATTTATTTATTAATTTTTGTTTTAAATACATATTTTGCCTGTGAATTTGCTTGTGTAAACTGGGAATGCATACAATGAGTTTCTCTGCTCTAGGTGTACAGAAAACACTCGGCGAGAATTGGAAGAAAATTTGAAGAAAGAAGAAATAAAAAACAACATAATAATAATAATAACAATGAGAAGAAGAAAAAGAAGAAGAGGAAGAAGAAAAGGAAGGTGATAGAGATGATGGTGGTGATAGTGGTTATGATGATGCTAATATTAAGTGTTAAAATAATAGTATTGGTAATAAAAACAGCAGTAAATGAAATAAAGTTAATAGTGTTAATAATAATCGTAGAATTTATTAAAAAAATTGTAATAACAGAAAAATGCTGGCAATTATAATAATTGTGATAATAGTAAAAATAGTAGAAATAATAATCATAGCCAAAATGTTCAACCCGAAACTGAGCTCTTCCAGCATGTACAGGTTAAAGTACCTATTGCCAAACTTCAAAGCTTGCTAACAATTCTTTTACTGCCATTATAACCATTATTGCTGCTATCATCACTATTACTATTGTTACTATTTTAATAGGCTATTGTTAAATAAATTATATTACTTCCTCCTGGACCTTTTAATTGTAGCTAAACCTTGTTATGTAAAAACATTCTAATTATCGCAAAATAAAAAGTGAGTGCGAATGAGAGATGTCAACTAACTGATTCATTAAATATATGATTAAAAAATTATAGTTTGGTCAATTTAGAAAACACACAAGCACTCACACATGCAGGTTTCTGCATTTGCATGTGTGCATGTATGTATGTGTGTATATTTACTAAATTGAACCAAACGCTATAATTTTTTAATCATATATTTAATGAAGCAGTTGGTTGATGAATCTCATTTGCAAATGCTTCTTCGTATTTTTAGCTAATTAGTATGATTTTACACAACAAAGGTTAGCTACAATTAAAAGGTCCAATGGGAGGTAGCATAATTTATTTAACAATTATATGGTACAAACAAATACTATGCAATAGTGTAAACACAGCATACAAGAAGCCTTTCTTATTGACTGTACAACCATTATGAATAAATATCTGGTGAAGGTGCATGGCTCAGTGGTTAGAGCATTGGGCTCACAATCATGAGGTAGTGAGTTCGATTACTGGACAGGGCTGTGTGTTGTGTTCTTGAACAAGACACTTTATTTCATGTTGCACCAGTTCACTCAGCTGTAGAAATGAGTTGCAGTGTCACTGGTGTCAAGCTGTATCAGCCTTTGCCTTTCTCTTGGATAACATCAGTGGTGTGGAGATGGGAAGCTGGTATGCATGAGCGACTGTTGGTCTTCCATAAACCTTGTACAGACTTGTGTCTTGAAGGGTAACTTTCTAGGTGTAATCCCATGGTCATTCATGACTGAAGGGGGGGTCTTTACTCTTACCCTTATAAATATCTATACATACACATCTATATCTACATTTGTATCTATGATGATAATGATGGTAATGGTGTGTATATATATATATAGATATACTTGTTTCAGTCATTGGACTGTGGGCATGCTGGAGCACTGCGTTAATGGATTTAGTTGAACAAACCACCCCCAGTACATTTTACACTTTTAAAGCCTGATACTTATTCTATAGGTTTCTTTTTGCCCAGTTGCTAAGTTACTGGGATGTAAACAAACCTACACAGGTTATCAAGTGGTGGTGGTGGTAGTGGGATAAGCACAAACACAAAAACACATATACATAGACATGTGTGTATATATACATACAGTGGCAGACTGGGTCTAAAAATATTGGTTGCCAGGAGACTAAGGGGGGCCACCCCCAACTACAATGCTATCATTTAATTTTTGTTTTTTGTTAAAAGTATTCTTTTCAACTGTCTACAATCACAGTCAGGCTGAAATAATTAATGCATTCTTCCAGGAGTGAATAAAAAATTCTCAAACTTGAGGGGATGGGCCCTTAGATACTAACATGGGCACCCATATATGGATTCTAATGGTACAGGGGCCCACTTGCTATCGGCCAAGCTGGCCAGTCCGCCACTGTATATATATATATATATATATATATGACAGGTTTCTTTCAGTTTCCATCTGTTAAATCCACTCATAAGACTTTGGTTGGCCTGAAGCTATAGTAGAAGACACTTGCATTATGGCATCATTCAGTGGGACTGAACTTGGAACCAAGCGAATGGGAAGTGAGCTTCTTACCTCACAGCCACCTAGACATACATTTACACATACACACACATACATACATACATACGTACATACATATATATTTTTTATTGTGTCTGGGAAGAGACATACTCTTTTAATGCCTTATTACTAGCAAAAGCTGAACATACATCATCTTTGACTGGAGAGGCCATCATAATTTCATTTAACATACTTAGTTTGTTGCTAGAGGTGTCATTAATATACAAGCTGTTCACTTCTCATAAACCAAGGTGGTACTTACTTTTCAAGCCTTGAGAACTTGGCAGAAATCCTTGCAATGCTAAGTAATACTGTTTTCTGGCTGTTCCCTCTTTTCACTTTTATGCCTATCATTCCATATATATTTTTAATTTCTTTGCTCACTGTACCTAGCGTATTAATGATTATTTGTGTCTTTATTGCCCACAGGGGCGCTAAACATAGAGGAGACAAACAAGGACAGACAAATGTATTAAGCCGATTACATCGACCCCAGTGCATAACAGGTACTTATTTAATCGACCCTGAAAAGATGAAAGGCAAAGTCGACCTCGGCGGAATTTGAACTCAGAACGTAACGGGAGATGAAATACCGCTAAGCATTTCGCCCACATGCTAACGTTTCTGCCAGCTCACCGCCTTAATATTATTGATTATTGACATGGTGGTGAGCTGGCAGAATCATTAGCACACTGGACAAAATGCTTAGCAGCATTTCATTTGTCTTTATGTTCTGAATTCAATTCCTCCCAAGCTCAACTTTGCCATTCATCCTTACAAGGGTGAAGAAATAAGTACCAGTTGAACACTGGGGGTTAATGTAATTGACTAGTCCCCACCCATCAACAACAAAAAAAAAAAAGCCAAAGAAATCAGGTCTCATGCCTATTATTGAAAGAATCATTTCTTTGCCTCATGTGACATTTATTTTCTTAGCTGTTGGTTAGTTACAGTGAAGGGATTTCCCATTTATTATGATCTATATGATAGAGCTGATGATGGTAGATTTGGTTTATTGATCAACAAGTATCTTATAGTATTTAGCCATCTTTCTTTACATTCTGAGTTCCAATTCTGCTGAGTTTGAATTTGCCTTTCATGCTTCCAGTGAGTCGATAAACTAAAGCACTAAATAAGTACTATGATCAATTTTACGTGAGTGTGTATGTACATACACACAAACACACACACACACACATGCACATGCACCCATGCACACACACATATACATGCACATGTAAATACGCATGCATGTTTACACATCATCAACATCATCATCATTTAATGTCCATTTTTCATGCTGGCATGAGTTGGACATGTGTGTGTGTGTGTGTGTGCATGCGTGTACATGCATGTGCATGTGTGTGTGTATGAGTATATATGTGTATATATACATATATATA
>NC_068983.1:80630492-80631073 GCF_001194135.2 Octopus bimaculoides
TATGCATATATATTTACATATACATACAAACATACATACACACACACACACACATATATATATATATACATATATATATATACATGCATATATATACATATACATATACACATGTATGTATGTATGTGTGTATATATATATGCACATACATATATACACACACAATACACATACACATGCACACATATATGTATACATATACAAGTATGCACACACACAAGCACACTTACACAGCTGATTCCTGGTTATGTTACTGCCTTTATATGAATTTGTGTAAAGAACCCAGATATATTTTCTATATTACCATGAAGAAAATGGACATTAAAACTGAAAGGAAAAGTGGACAATAAAAAATAAAATGAATAAATAAATATGAACATTCTATTCCTTAATCAAACTTAGTGAGCTATTTTAAGAATCTAGAGATTCTTTAAGCAAGAATGTTAAACTATTTTTATTATGACTCATGGTACAACAGAAAATAGATAAGCATCATTATAAAAAATAAATTTTTGTCTTTCAAAAAATTAATTTTGTACATGCAACTGCTGCTATACACATCTTGCATTTAAACATATTTC
>NC_068983.1:80631671-80631842 GCF_001194135.2 Octopus bimaculoides
TATATATATATATATATATATATATATATATATACACATATATATGCATGAAAGAATACATACATATGTATGTACATACATACATACAAACAAACGTACATGTGTACATACATACACACATGCACACACACAAACACACACTCACACACACATATATGCATATATATGTGT
>NC_068983.1:80631855-80632563 GCF_001194135.2 Octopus bimaculoides
ATATATATATATATATATATATATATATATATATATATTATGTATATACAATATGTGTGTGTGCATGTACAAATATGTATACATACATGCATACATGCATACACACATGCATACATATATACCTATATATGTATTTTTATATATGCTTATATGTATGTTTGTATGTATGTAAGTATGTATGTATATATGTATCTCCTTATAAATATATAATATGAAAGGGTAATATGAAAGTGACACTAATAGTAGTAACATGTTTACAGATAAAAGGGGGAGAGAGAGAGAGAGAGGAAGAGAAGAGGGGAGAGTGATGAATAGTCCTAGAAATGGTCAGTGGTGGGGAGTGTGATCAATGTCTGTGATAAGTGACTTAGAGGAAAGGTGGGAGTGGCAAGTAGCAGAATAGAGGGGGACGATAATGCTGGCTGGCAATGGGGAGCATGGGTGAAAGATAATCAGAGGTGGTGTTAAAAAAAGAGTGATGAATGGTAATAAACAAGTAACCGGAGGGAGAGAAACTGATTGCAGTATAAAAGGGATAAATAGGGAAGCACACTGGATATCAATAGGTGTGATGCAATCTTTTGTTTCTCAGATTTCATGATGAGTAACTGAAGAACTGGTTAGTAGTAATAGAGTGACAAAATGGAATATATATGCATGTGTATGTGGATATATATATATATATATATATATATATATATATATATA
>NC_068983.1:80633407-80636975 GCF_001194135.2 Octopus bimaculoides
TATATATATATATATATATATATGGATAAGGACGTCACCAACAGCAAACAACATGAAATACAAAAACAAATAAATTCAATATGCAAACAGTGAGAGAAGCAAATGGAAAACAGGACAAATAACATAAAGAATGACCCATCATCAGTTGTCAGTGCACATACACACACACTCACACACACGCACAACTTAGTGTAAAGTCATATTTAACTCATCCGAGTACACACAGATGCAGATGTGAGAAGATCTTTAATGATGGAAATTTTCCTCCTAGACATATGTGTAAACACATATATTCAGCTGTGAATGACATCAATGGAGTGGAAGCCACATACGTTTCTGTGTTCTTTCTCTTCCTCCACTACAAACACCAGATCTGTCATTCGCATTCTATTAAAAACAAAGTCATTCTTATCAGAACAGCATACTGTTCATTAGCTGATGTGCAAAGTGTTGAATGAAATATATTTATGTAAAGTCATATTTAACATGTTTAAGTGCATTCGGACCTCAGAAGAACTTCTGCTGTTAAAATAGTCTTGAAAGAAAACGCTTCTTTTAGGCGTATTGAACTGTGAATGATGTCATTATATCATAGGACACATGTATTTCTGTGTTATTTCACTTCATCAATTGTGCACTCCAAATATGTCATGCACAGCCTGATAAAAATGAATTAATTCTTAGAACAGCATACAAAACATTTGCTGATATGCATGAAGCTTCGTCCTGCTAGAATTAGATAATATTTAATATTGCAGGAAGCAGCTTTGAATTATGATATATTCAAGTAAATATATATGGAGAGAGAGTGAGAGAGAGTGTGTGAGTGTGGAAGCAAAACTGGAGAGTTCATAAGTAAATATATCATCTGCACTGATTTCTGATGAAGGGAAGACTGAGAAAACTTACCTAGCCCTGATTGCATATTCTGAGCATAATCTTCACTGAAACATGTGTAACATGTGTAAATAATTTATGAAGCAACTACCAGTCTGTTTTTTTATTTTTATTCTGTATGTAGTCTGTGATCTTTCTAATTACAGAAACCAGTGAAAGATGACTTGGCTTATAATACACGAATTCACTTCACACTTACCTCTTTGATGTATAAAGGATGCACATGAAGTTCTAAATACTGGTTCTATGCCATGCAATCCAATCAGACTATACGTGTATACATACTTGCATACATGCATCCATCCATAAGCACAAACACACACTAAAGTAGAGAAGATGAGAACAAAAAAAATGGAAATAAAGAATGCAAGAAACAGAATGAGGTGAAAAGAAAAGAGAGGGAGGAAGAAAAGAAAGAGATGTATTGTATTGTTTCCCCCTGAAACTTTTGTTCCCAGCTCTCATATTTTAGTATAGGAACAGTGGTTGTTAGTAATGAATTGGTAAGTTGGTTCTCCTGTTTATGGATACTGAGGTTATTCCAACTGTTAAAAGGTTTGCAACTGCAGGAGATTTGGTGGCAAATTCTAATAGTTTCACCAACTGCATAGAGGCTCCCTCCTATGACAGACTTTTGTCTCTTCTGAAAATATCAGTTATAGTATTATGCTCCTCCACCCATGGATAATACTGCATATCCTGATAAACCTTGTGAAACAACTCAGAGATACCTGCTAAGTGTTTCCAGAATAATTGATGTTTTCATGACGTATTCTCTGCTGTTCATAGTGATGTCTATCTTCAGATCAACACTGACTGAACAGATCTAGGATAAAAAATATTCCAGCTATGGGTGTTAATCTTTTACAGAAATAATATCTGAGACTGTATTAGCCAATGTCTATTTCATTTCTGTGTTTTTTTCATAAGTCTCTTACATACATGGCTATAGCTGCACCTAAACGCACACACACACGTTATGAATATATGATTATATGTATATATATATATATATATATATATATGTTATGGAGATGTACTTGCATAGCAAGTGATCTGATCTGAGATTGTGTGTTAGAAGGAAAATAAGATGCAGCACGGAATTTTGTCAGTGAACAGGTCGCAGTCTCAAAGCGACGAAAATATTTTGGCAAATTAAATTTTATATGTTGAATCAATCTAACAGTTTTTGTGTGTTTCTTAAATGGCCTACAAACACCTTCCATGCTGCAATTGTTTTATATATATATATATATATACACACACATATATACATATATATATATATATATATGTCTTCCCTTCTTTGGACTTTTCCTCTATTTCTGACAAAGATCTCCGATCGAAACGGGAAATCCTCTTTCTTTTGTTTCCTTTCCTGAGCGTCCAATAACACTGTACTTATTCCACGTCCTCGCATTGTTTTTTCGTGTTTTTTTTTTGTGTTTTTTCTTGCTTGTTCATGTTTGAATTGACTATATGCATGTATGTATACAGGGTTGGCCAAAAATCACTGGAAAGTAAATCAAAATTCCATAAATACTATCTGTAATTCTGTATTGACTCGAATGGAAAAAATGTCACTCAAGAAGGATTTCAGTTTAAACAATTTTCGTGATGTTTCATATTTAGATGCGTGTATTAAATTCATTCAGTTTTTAAACAAAAATAAATCTTGCAATTAAGCATATGGGTTTGATTTACTGTCAGGTGACTTTTGGTCAACCCTGTATATATATATATATATATATATATATACATACACACACACACACGCGCGCACACACACACACACACACACACACACACACACACACACACACACACACACACACACACACACATGTATACAGACACATATATAAATATATAGATGAGGGGGTGTTGAAAAGCTCCTGGCTTCGGATAAGAGAAAATACCAGCGGATCAGTTATTTTATTCAACATTTCCCCACTCAGATTCACAGACTTATTGCAGTGGTTCTTCAGTTTTTCTAAGCCCTGTAAAAGAACTTGGAATGTTGGGCCTCCAATGAAGCTTTTCCTGATACCCTTAAAGCCAGGAACTTTTCAGCACCTCTTCATATATACATATATTCTTTTATTTGTTTCAGTCATTTGACTGTGACCATGCTACAGCACTGCCTTTTTTTTAGTTGGACAAATTGACACCAAGACTTATTCTTTGTAAGCCTAGTAATTACTCTATTGGTATCTTTTGCCGAACTGCTAAGTTACGGGGATGTAAACATACCAACATCGGTTGTCAAGCAATGGTGGGGGACACAGACACACAAACATACACACACACAAGGCTTTGGTCGGCCAGTGGCTATTGTAGAAGACACTTGCCCAAGGTGCCATACAGTGGGACTGGATCAAGAACCATGTGGTAAATGGTCAGTCAGAAGAAATGAAGGGTTTGTTCCCTATTTTATATAGACGTATAGATGGCCTTCAAAGTTTCTAAGGAAACAAAATGAAAAACAAAGTAGAATATCTATATTATTACACTTCAGTTCTTTTTTTGTCTGTTGCTTGAAAATGAGTGTTCCTTTCCACCCCTCTGTGTTATTCCCTCTTTCTCATACACTCATACATACACATACAGACATCTGCATGTATGCATGTATGCATATATATATATATATATATATATATATATATATATA
>NC_068983.1:80637991-80642334 GCF_001194135.2 Octopus bimaculoides
TATATATATATATATATATATATATATATATATATATATATATATATATGTATATATATATATATATATATATTTATATATGTACACACACACACACACATGTTAACGTTATACATATGGGTAATATATGCATGTGTGTGTGTAGGGGGGTTGTATATGCATATATGTGTAGAAAGAAGAGAAAAGAGCACTCAATATCTGAATATCTGTTGTGCAGTGTTTAAATATTTGCATTAGCAGCTTGACTCAGATTCGCATCACCTGAATTAATATAAACAGTACAGCTGATCCTTTAGATGTTTAATATTGAGTGATAAAGATGTTGAGGCTTCTAAAATAAGGTTGATTTTTTTTTTTTATCGGGCAATAAGCAGAGTTCTTTCTCATTGACCAGTTTACACAATGTTGTGGATTTAGTATAACAACTCACTCTCACACATCTAAATATGTGTGTGTGAGCATGGCTGTGTGGTAAGAAGCTTGCTTCTAAACCACATAGTTCTGGGTTCAGTCCCACTCACTGTGTGGCACCTTGGGCAAGTGTTTTCTAGTATAGCCTCAGTCTGACTGGAGCCTTGTGAGTGGATTTGGTAGACGGAAACTGAAAGAAGTCTGTCGTATATAGATATGCATATATCTATGTGTGTGTGTGTGTCTCTGTGTTTGTGTTTGTCCCCCACCACAACTTGGCAAATGGTGCTGGTTTGTTTACATTCCAATAACTTAGTTGTTTGGCAAAAGAGACCGATAGCATAAGTACTAGGCTTGAAAAAATTAAATTCTGGGGTCAATTTGCTCAAGTAAATCCCTTCAAGATGATGCTCCAGCATGGCCACAGCCAAATGACTGAAACAAGTAAAATATATATATATATATATATATATATATATGTATATATATATATATATATATATAAACATACATATGTATATATGTATATATATATATATATGTGTGTATATACACACACATATACTCACACACACAGACACATGCTGCACTTAAGCAGTCTCTCTCTCTCTCTCCTCTATATTCACATCTAAACATTTGCTCCAATCCAATAAACAACATCTGTAAATCAAACAATAAAATAAAGCAACCAATATCTCTCCCTCCCCTACTCTCACATTCAGCCAACCAGCATCACACCACTGAAGCCCTTTATGTTAGCTCTATTCCTTTATTTCTTCATTGCTTATCAGACTGAAGATTCTTAGTCTGGGGTGAAACCGCTGATTATTATTAGGCACTCAACCTCCTCCATTTCTCACAAAATTTGTATATGTGTGTGGGTGAAGACACACACACACACAAATATGTATATATATGTATATATCTATATCTATATATATATATATATATATATATATATATATATATATATATATATATATACATACATATACATACATACATGCACACTCCTCTTTTTTTCCATCTTGAACTGAGTGTCAACCTCATACATTCACTATATACCTCCTTTTGACTTTTGTTGTTTTTCTTTCTTTCTTTGATTTGCCTATATATAAATATATATATATACATACATACATACACACATACATACATATATATGTATATTTATATATATATACACACACATGTATTCACACACACACATTCACAGACATAGATGTATATATATATGTATATATACACACACACACACATAAATATATACATGCATGCATATATATATAAATATACATACCTGCAAATATGTGCAAATGTATATATATATATGCACATACACTCGTACTGCTACACTGACACAATATAATTCATACCCTTGCACATCACTAAAATTATCATATAAATAGTAATATATATGGACATGCACTCACACACACATACACACACACTCACATGCACATGCACACACTTATTCATGTACTCTCATACATATATAATTACCTTATGACCAGGAATGAGAAACTCTGAGTGGCAGCTCTCAAACAGTTCACCTCTGAATAAATAATGTTTTTGCATTCTACCTAACGGTATTGCGTAATTTCTTCTTGCCTAATTGCAATTCACACCAGTGTGAAATCATGAAATCACCATACACTACACACACACACACACACACACACACACACACACACACAGAGGCACACAGGCACACATGTATGTATGTGAAGATATATTTATGAATATGCACACACAAACATACACACTCATATATATGTGTATATATATATATATATATATGCCTGTAATATTTGTGTGCGTGTATATGTGTGAGTGTATGCATATTTAAATTTTTTGGTAGACTGTCTTCAGGATAGAGGGGGACAAGCACTAAAGCATACATGCACAATATTTTAATGTATATTTGTATATGTATAGACTCATATCACCCACTCCTTCTCTCATGCAGCGAAAGATATCATCCTCTTCTTTTTTTCTCCTGCTTTTTTTTTTTTAAACTTTTATTTCTTCTATGTTTTTTCTGTTTTTTTCTTCTTTTTTTTTTTGCAGTTCACACACACCCACACTTAAAATACAAACACACTGTATGCACACAGATGAGTGTTTTAATTTTATTAGTTTCCCTATCTGGTAAAAGGTTATATTCATGCCTTGTTTCAATTTTCCACTATGGGAATATCAGCATCAATAACCTTTGCTAAACAGTTTGAAATTTAAATCAATAAATTTCAGTTTTACATTAAAGCTTACATTCAGCTTTTGCAGCAAGTGGAGGCCATTGATGTAAGGAATATATGCATGGGAAAGTGAAGAAGGGATGAGATAAGGAGGAGGTACATATATGTGTGTGAATATGTGTGTGTGTGCATATATATACATATATATATATATATATATATATATATATATATGTATATGTATGTATGTGTGTATGTATATATATATATATATATATACATGAATATATAGAGACAGAGAGAGAGAAAGAGTGAGAGAAAAGAGAGTGAAGGATAAAAATAGGCTGTGAGACCACAAGGAAGGTTTAATTTCTTATTACGTGCAGTAGTATCACTCACTTACTCATAACATGTGCACTCTTGCTTAATCATGTACATGTACATGCACATACATATGCATACATGCATACATGCATACATACATACATACACAAACATTTGCATAAGCGCATGCACTCCATCTTACTCTGTCTTTCTACTCAATCACACTACACCCCTACACATATGGCATGCACAAACACACACACACACACACACATGCACACCGGAGATGCACACACGTTAATACATACACATACACACTTATACTGCATAACACAAATATAGCACCTCTCACCAAAATCTAAAGAAAAAAAAAGCAATTAAAAAAATAATTAAAAATATTTTTTAAAAAATTTAAGAAGTTTTTTTTATATATGCTTATATACCTTTGAAATTCCTTATTGTTATTGTACTGTATATCATAACCACAACTACAACAAGATCTACTACTACTACTACTACTACTACTACTACTACTACTACTACTACTACCACTACTACTACTACTATTACTGCTACTACTACCACTACTTCAGCCATTGATAGTAGTAATCCATCATAGGCCAATTTGTGTGTTGTTGCTAATTCTTTTAATCTTCTGCATGTGTGTATATGTGTGTGTATGTATATATATTACAGATATGTGTGTTTATACACATACATACACATATATGTATATGTATGTATATATGTATATATTCATAAATATATATATGTGTGTATGTACATATATATATGTATATTTATATGTATATATATATATATATATATATATATATATATATATATATATATATATATATATATATATATATATCTATATATATACATATATATGTTATATGTGTGTATGTGTATGTGTATTACTATATTAATAACTTTATCACTTATCTTAGATCCTAATTATGATCTTATTCGCAACCCACACATTCACACACACATTCACACACACACCTACACATCACATACCCATGTGTACATCACACAAGTTTATGTAGAAAACATACAACATATATATACAAAAAAAAATAAATTATTTTCTTAATAGACACAAGAACACGCAAGGCATATATTAAAAGCTTATAAATATCAGACACACACATACATATACATGCATGTATGTATATAAAATGCATAGATTCTTGTTGTCTGACAAAATATGCATGTAGAAAACATATAATTAGAAAATACACACATGCAAACATGCACATTTCATGCATGTATATATAAGAAATATCCACTTAGAACCATGAAAACATACTGAAGATATATATAAGAGATGTATGACACATACATACAACATATTGATATAAAGTACACACATATATGTGTATAAAACAAAACAGATTTTTA
>NC_068983.1:80642767-80656216 GCF_001194135.2 Octopus bimaculoides
CACACACACACACACACACACACACACACACACACACACACACGTATATTTCAGATGGGATTATACCTTCACTTAAATTGGCTATCAGTTTATCTAGTATAGATTATGTAATACTCAAAAACAAAACAATACTTATGTGGTTATAGGAAAACCTTAAAACAACTTTCTGAAAAGTACAGCTTCTGTTATTACCACTGACAACAATTTCCTTTTCTAAATTGTTTCTGCAAAACTTCCTACTCATGCTTTCTTTCTTTTAGAACTTCTGTTATTGATATGACTTACTCATGACACCTGGCTGAATACAGGTAAAGCGGTATTATTGTAACATAAGGTAAATTTATATAGCAACCTGTACATCTTACAGGATGGTCCCAACCGGAATGTCTGGGATCAATGACCTGTGACCATCCTGTTTTATTGCTATGTCAAGGAAGTTCAAGACCAAGCAACATATGATTTGGCTGCTGGAGATACAGTGTAGTTTATGTTTATTTCATACTGTAATGGTGCAAAATATAAATTGAGAAAACGGTTCGGGTGTATGTAGCTTCAGGAAACACATTTTGAGGATATCTTTTAGTTTGTTTATTAACTGGCAGTAGGGAGGAGCAGTAAAGAAGAAGAAGAAGAAGAAAGAGAAGAAGAAGAAGAAGAAGAGGAAGAAGAAGGATGCCGACAACAACAACAACAACAGATTCGTATGTTATTTGAAGTTGTTTCCTGATTCTTTGTGCTCATGTTTGCCCCCAAGCTACAAGCAAAGAAACTGTAGTTGTTGGGAGAAAGAACAGAACAAAAATATTTCATTTGGTGTTTTTGGAAGCACCTCTTCTTCAGATTACAAACCAATATATTTTTTTTTATTATATGCATGGACAGTTTAAAAACTTCAGCATCAACTTCTCAAACTTATTCAATTTTTAGAACTTCAATGGTATATCTTTTGGCTAGTACAGAACACCACAACAAGTTACCTGGAATTCTTGATTTTTTTTTTTGTTTTGGCAAATTAAGAAGTATTCCAACTTCTTGATAGTATACTGTTTATATATACTGGCTTATCTTACTTGTTATCCATTATGCATTTACCCCAAGTTGTTCACATGGCATGAGTTATGTTTCAGATATTTGTATTAGGGTGTCGATTCACTGAGATGCAACAGCAGGTGTCCCTTACATTCTTAAAGTACTGTGATTCTGAAAATCTTTCCTTAACATGGAGTTCTGTAATAAAAAGTTTCTTTCAGCATTGGCTTCCATGTTACATAATATGTTACATAATATAGAAGTCAGCAGGAAAATAAATTTCACATCAAAGATTTCCAAAATATTTTCAGGAACATGACACTTCTCTAATGCAGAGTTTTCTTTTGAACACTGATTCTCAGATAAACATCATGTATAATTTAAACATTTTATCATAATGATTTTTTTACAATTAATTAACCATAATGCTAGTCATTTCTTCATGTAACTCTTGTTTGAAATCAACTATACAAGATTTTAAGTTTCTACAATTCCATGTAGTTTTGTTTTCTAAATCTATTTCCACATTCAATAATATAAGTACTATTCATGCAGTCATTTGAACTGTTAAACATAGCTGATAAATCCTCCTTAAATCACATGCTACTATCTTATGAAAGAAAGGACACACTGCATAATGTCATCTGAAATGCCAGAAAAGAAAGGATGGTATGCATTTAAATGTAGGTCTGTTTAATCAGGGATAACATGTTGCTCCACAAAACCAAGTAAAAACCTCCTTGTGGTTGTTCTACCAGTTGGATATAGCACCCCAAAATCTCCCTCAAATAAGAGTGTCTGAGACAAGAAAGAACATGGAAGATCATGAAGTCCTTGACAGGGCCATCTTAGCAAATTATAAGCCTTCAGATGAAGGGATGCTATGGTGCCTACTGTATTTATTGGCAGTAAACCACTACATACATAGATTAGAATTGGGTCCCTAAACTCATGTCAACTAAAGGCAACTGTCT
Source organism: Octopus bimaculoides (assembly GCF_001194135.2). Classification (NCBI taxonomy): domain Eukaryota; kingdom Metazoa; phylum Mollusca; class Cephalopoda; order Octopoda; family Octopodidae; genus Octopus; species Octopus bimaculoides. The sequence goes on from NC_068983.1 coordinate 80,644,771, forward strand.
GGTGTACCCATGCTTTAAAACAGCTCTCATTCTAAATATACTATTTTTGAAATAAGAAGGAATTGTTACAATTGGAATACTTGTTGGGCTAGCCTGAGGCTAAAATCACTTGTAAATGACCTTCTCTCTAGTTAAATGATGTGATGTCTAATTTATCTCTGCTTTGTATACTATAGTGAATAATAATCACTCATCTTAAACTTTACAGAAAGTATGCCATACTGTGACATATAATTTGATTATAAAGATTTCTTCAATCTATTAATCATAATATCAATTATTTGCATTTATTGATCGATTCTTATTTGACTCTAAAATATTTAAGTTCTTAAAGTTCTGTAGTTCCTAGACTTTTTATAGATCACTAGATAAGAGATCATGTTTTCTGTCTTCTTTCAAGGAAAGAAGAAATACCATTTTACTTCAACTATTTGAACTGTAATATACTATGGATAACTGTAACTGTTGCAAGAGTAAAAATACTCTACACCCAGCTTTGCATCCCAATATGCAGCAAACTATTGATTCCAAATATGTATCATAAGGCTGGTTTCCCAGATTCTGTGATATATACATTTCTCCACTGGATGGGATGCAGTCCATTGCAGGATTATTCAATTTTGCCAGCTGAGTAGACAGAAACAACATAAAAATGAAGTGTTTTGCTCAAGAACACAACACATCACCCTGTCCCAGAATCAAAACTACAATCTTAAAATCATGAGTGCAACTCCCAAACCACAAAACTACATTCCTCCAAAAACCACTGATTAGTTTCCTGGAGATCTTATAACCAAGTATGTTACAGTTCACAAATGAATGATATAAATGAAAAAGTTTTAGAAGCCAAATCACTTATGAATTACTTAATTAGTTAGTTGTTAGAGAAATGTTCCCCTTCTTTTATCAATGTCTGAGTAAAGATTGAAATTAATATCTAGAAAACACTAACCAAGAATTTTAGTTTCTATGTCACTTTGGTTAAAGTCAAAAAATGAATTCCATGGTGTCTTTTTATTGCAAAAAGTTCATGTGTTTAAAAAATTCTATATTGCAATAGTAAAGATTGATCAGATATTTGAACATTAGAGATGAACTGAATAGTCTCATTAATTTCTAATTCTCCAGTAAAGTTTCATCTCAGAAATATAAATAAATAAAAGTTATTTTTCTGAATTTCTTTATAAACCTCATAAAGATAAGGCTTTTAAGAATCAATTGAATATATTCTTCAGATAGTAGATTCAAGTTAAAGAATTATAAAAATATTTCTTTTTTTATATATATATAATTATTAACTGACACATATTTCATATTTATATGCATTAGTCATCATTGACCAATTTCAATAGATACCATAATGAGGAACAGCTTATTTCTCTAGTTTTACTTGCTTGTTTCTCCATATGTTGACAAACATGCTACCATTCATGGATTTGAGGACTTAGTTTGTCTGGGAATAACTGACAAGTGCATTATAAAGCATAAAATGTTGCACATTGGGCAAATATTGTTAGAACTTTGCATTAGTTGTTTTAAACTTTTGTAGTTCCTTCTTTTCAGTTTGTCACATCTTAGTTTGTTCAGATGCTATGGCACTTTTTAAGAGGCTTCACTAGATAAATCACTCTACAAAAAAGCTTTCTCATGACTCTAGATTGATACTGAAGTTTTTTAAAGAAGCCTTGAAAGCGTTAAGGAAGCCTTTTAACATTTATGCCAAACATTTCTCCCCATCTGACTTGCAAAGAAAAGACATTTTGAAGGGTGTTAGTTATCCATTTTGGGAAAGTGACTAGCCTCATACAGCTTGGTTCTGCATTTGAGATGTAAATGGGAATGATGGGTAATACTATTTAAATGCCTCAACACCTGGGACCTTGTCCTACCAATGAACATATAGTATTTTGTACAAGCGGTTCAGATAATATACTGAGCTTTAAAAATCTTTTTTTTTTTGGCATACTGTTTCATTAGCTTATTAATACTCAGCTTGATTTGGGGACTGAGAAATTTTCTCTCCTAGATGCTTCCACACTCACTATAATCAGAGCTCAAATCCTCAGATACTTAAAGTTGGAAAAACACAATTTACTAAAATCAATAAAGCTAATCATGAATTGATGAATGCATCTGATTAAGAAGAAAAAAAGATTGATTAATATAGGCTATACACTCTATTTATTACACTTGTATGAGAAAAATATTGATTGATTAATTGATTGGTTGATTGATTTATAATAACCTTATATGTATTTAAGTTCATTTTGAGAACTTCTGCCATCACAAAAATTTTGAAATTTCAGTAGGTACTAACCCAGGTCATTTCATCTTAAGTTGACCTTTTCATAAACATTTGTCCCATAGAACCATTGATAAAAGTAAAATCCAGAATTCAAGGACACTCTGTTGTTATATATATTGAGCATACACTATATTTTAATATTTTCAAAAAATAGCTTCTTTTTTTGTAGGGGGAAATATAACATTTCTTAATTGCATTAGCAGTCAGAAACAATTCATTAGTTAAGCATGCGATAGATAACCTTAATCAATGCAATTCACTTTAAAATATTTAAAGTCATGTTTTATTCAAATAACAACACTGTCACTAGTGTGTACAGGTGCGATGCATTTCTATTTATGAATGCAATGTATACATATGTTTCTGCGTGTCTATATTTGTATGCATGTGTCAGTGTGTGCATGTGTGTGGACAATGAATAGATTAGATTTAAAATTTTTGCTGAAGAAGTAACTTTATTTCATGTGAAAGGCCTTGTTTTTAAATGCACTCGCTGTGTTGAATATTTTGCTAGAAATTCAATTAAAGAAGTTCCATGAAATTACTGTTTAGCACTTAATGTAGAATGCAATTAATAATTGTCAGTGTGTAAGAAGAAAATATTGATAAAAATGATATAATATATAAATATATGTGTAGTTTATTCATTGAATACGAAGTGACATTACTGTGGTAATATTTAGAAATTATTGTTTATACAAACTGTTGAGTCTTTCATATTTATACTTCTTTCTTTTAAAAATTAGAGATTCTTTGTGAGAACTTATAAGCAAACCAGAGGAAATATCCACCACCACCACTGTTGCCAAGGCTATTACCACTGCCAACACACCACTGCCACTGCAACAGTTTTCACCGTTGCAGCCACCACCACCATCAACAGAAAATAAGAGTAAAAAAAAGGAATTCTCTGTAGCATTTTCTCAAATATGTTCATACAAGTATATAATTCATCATACAAGTATATAATTCATCATACAAGTATATAATTCATCATACAAGTATATAATTCATCATACAATTGTAATGATGATACTCATATTTTAGATTGTAGCATCTGTATCTTTATCAGGTTGCAGGCAAATGAAAGAACTTTTTAAAAGGAAAATTGAATTGAAATTATGGAACAAAAAGAAAAAAGAAACTATTTTTGAATTCAAGCGAGCTCTCTGTGAATGTACTGCAAATAAAGCTGCTACCAAAATGTTATGATACTTACTTGTCTGAAAAGTTAATATTTTTCTGATGAATATAGAATGAAGTTAAAGGAAATGCTAATTATTTTTTCTCATTTTCTATAATTTCTCATCTTCTGTCTATATTGATGGGATAAAATTAACCTATTTGAACAATTATATATTTACTATATGTTTTTACATCTGGAAACATCTTTCTATCACAGACCCCTGCTCAGATAAGAAATTAGAACATGTCAGTCAGACAAACTGGTTTAAGCACAATTATGAACCTTGACAAGTTATGTAATATTACGACTATTAATTCTTTAGTAGTGCAGCAGCTTACTTATGTTGTGATTGTGTTTCCTTGGCATCTTCAGTTTCTGAAAATAACAAGTTTTTGTTTTTATTATTATAAAAGACACAATAGAAAACACTTTTGTGTGATGGCTCTCAAGCCAGTAGGGTAACTACTAGTAGGGTAACAACTAGTAGGGTAACAACTAGTAGGGTAAAACCAGTTGTTGTTTAATTCCAAGTCCTTCTGAGCAAGCAAAATTATGATGAAAGTAAAGAACTTCAGCTTTTATAAATATATAGATCTAAGCATTAGTTATTAAAGAAATATTACTGACTATTTGTGTCATCTGGATCTTTTGCAATATCTGAAAGGGTATTTCTGAAATTGTGTTCTCTCTGGTTAACACTGACATTTTGGTATTAACGTTGATTTCTAATGTAAGCACAAGGTAAGCTTCAAATCTGGGAGAACCTCCCTTATTCATAGTACTTAACTTTATTTTATTGGTGCAGAAAGAATGAAAGGGATAATTGACTTCATCAGGATTTAAACTTAAAAGTGTAAAAAGTAATTATTAGATACCCCAAAGTATTTTGACTGATGCTCTGCCAATTCTGTCAATTCAATACTCTTATTTTGATGTTAATATTAAATGTATGTAAGGTGGCAAGCTGACAGAATTGTTAGCACACAAGGCAAAATATTGAGCCTCATTTTTGTCTGTCTTTATATTCTGAGTTCAAATTCTGATGAGGTTGACTTTGCTTTACATCCTTTTAGGGTTGATAAAATAAATAACTGTTAAGCACTGGAGTCGATGTAATTGACTTACTTCCTACCCTGAAATTGCTGGTCTTGTGCCAAAATTTGAAATCAATATTAAATGTATATATTGGGATTATTGCAAATTCAAAAAAGATCATGGCAAACCACTTAACCTCTATTTTAAACTGTAAATTAAGTCAGTTGTCATTCATCAGATAACTAATTTCAGTTAAGATACTTATCTTTGAATAGAAGTAAACAGAAATAAATAGTCTCTGTATGGAACTTGAGGAAAATGGAAATTTATTTAGGTCAAAGTCTAGGAATTACCACACAGAAAGAATAAACATAATTTTAAAATGTTTGCCCTTGTGAATATAGACAAACTATTTTCTTCTTCATGGGACTAACAAAAATTACAATTGTATTAGAAAAGACGCATCATTTTATATAAGTATATACAGGAATTAATTGATATTTATCTCATTTACTAATTCTTTCATTTACTATCCTATTATTTGTCTTAAAGATTTTTAATTATGTTTGAAATGATATTTTTATAACTATCTAAGGAAAGACATTTGACTGTATTAAGAATTTCTCTGTTTCAAAATACATATTTTGTAAATATTTATAATTATTTATTTGATTTTTAACAATTAAAGTGATTATACTTAAAATTTTAAATAGAAAATTTGGACCAAACTACTTATATTGATTAATATCCACAAACTTCTTTCTCTGTTGGAAAGTCATTTCAGCTTATGTATCAAATAGTATTTTCTTTTAAACTTAAAATTAATTGAAACTTAATTTCCAAACCAAATGTTTTTATTATACCATTTGCTTATTCTGTCTAGGAATTGTTATTTTTTCAATATTACATTTGAAAATACAAGCCCATAGCAATGCTAAAACATTACAAATTGAAATTTTCATATAAATATCCTTGGGTATTAGAATCCATTTTTAGAAACAAATGCATTGACAGGAAATACAGAATATGAAATATTTACACTCCTACAAGCAGAATAGAAGGCATTTAATTCTATAAAATAAATAAAACCAAAAATTTATTTATTGAAGAATCAGATAATAAAGAGGCATAACTCTTTTCATAAATTTACTTGTGGTTTGAATTTGAGAGCAAAATATATCTTTTAGCCATAAATATCCACATCAAAAATAGTAAATATATCACTTTTATTCCCACAAACAAATGTCAAAATCCTAACAGTAGAAATGAGTTGGCTTTTAATATAATCTTTTAAAATGCAAACAACATTTTGAAATTTCTTAAAATACAACAAAAAAGAAAAAATATTGATGAGAAAATGAACAGAAGAGAACTTTTGATAAATACTGACAGCTTTCATACAGGTAATAGAATTTATATTAATATAAAACAAACCTACCTGAAAAATTTACTGATAGAGAATCCTTCAATTGGGGTAGAAAAGAATTGCTTCTATAAACTTTCTCCAGCATCAATAAACATAAATTGGTTTGCCTTGATGCCAATGTGTCTTAAATACAATAAAGAATAGACAATATTAATAGAAGACTAAGAATTAAATAACATAAAATTTTTAGATTAAGATGAAAACTCTCTCTAACTATCATTTTTATTATGATATATGTAGCTTACAGGTAAATACTGTTTTAGTGAGTTTAGAACTATTGTTGACCAAAATTAATATTTATATATTTATTTTTCAACACAATGCTACAAACTGGGAAGGGCGTTAGGAAGGGCATCCAGCTGTAGAAACTCTGCCAAATCAGACTGGAGCCTGGTGTTGCCATCCGGTTTCACCAGTCCTCAGTCAAATCGTCCAACCCATGCTAGCATGGAAAGCGGACGTTAAACGATGATGATGATGATGATGACGATGAATGTTTATTTCTTGTCTCAAGTGAATATTGTCAACAGCTAACCACCAAAATAGATATTTTAACAGTATTTACTTCTAGCCATCTGTTTTACTTGTCAGAATCACTCTAGGGATAAACTTTATTTTTTGTCTCTCTAGGATGAATTACTGGATTATAGTTCTTAATCTTTTTGATTAGATTAGCCAAAATTGAGCAGACCTAAGTCAAAGACACTCCATCCACAACACCTGACTCATCTTTTTCCAAGTATAATTCATTGGGACTATGTTAATCAACGTGTTCTTCATGACGGTGGCACATATTTTGAGGGAGATTTGTCTACTATCTATGATTAGTCAAGTGACACCACAGAGGCTCCCTTATTGGTGTATAACATACTGTGTTGTTTCAAGCTATGTGTTTTGTAATAAAATTTGGTCCAAATAAATCTACACTTATTAAAGATAACTTAGTAACCTTTTACTTGTATCATTTGGTGTGCCAGGTTATTAAACTTTTATAAATATATTTATTTAGAAGATGGTATGATCTTTGCTAATCATTTCTCATCTTATTTTCCATGTTTGATTGCCAATTCCATTATTTTAAGTAAATAAAAAAAGCCAGTGGATCCTTTAATTTAGTGAGTCATATTTTCTCACTGGAGTTAAGTGTCACTACAGGAAATCTACATAATTATTTTCAACCATTGGTTTGTTCATTTAACGTTTTTCCATGCTAGCATGTGTGTGAATAGAAAGTTATTTGAATCAGAATTTTACTGTTGGATGCTCTTCCTGTCACCAACTCTTTCCAGCTTTTCAAGTAAAGCTTTATTTTATTCAATATTTACACTTTAGTTTTAAACATACATGAAAATTTACTCTGCCCCAAACACAAGCACATTCTGGAGGAAGACTTTCAAAATACTTTGCATTTCATAAGCTTTCATTCTCCAATCCTATGCACATCACCCAGTCATATTCTTTCTTCTGTTTGTTTTGATGGCTCAATAATGTTGACTGTTGCTTTGAACTTGCTGTTTGTACACCATCTTCACCCAACTTCAGATGACCCTAAATGTTCATTTGTCTTACTAGATATAGCAGCCAAATCACCCTCAAATTACACTCATTTTAAAAAGAGAAAGTTACATTTGACATTGTAGTCTTAGATGTGGTGGTCATGACTGGAATACCTTTAATGATAGTTTTTTTTTTTAATTAAGGCTAAACTGGGACCTAAAAAACATTTGGAATTTCAATTTACCTAAGGGTTTTACTTACAATAAATCTCCCAACAGAAAGAAAACAGATATTGAAGCCATAACACCTTATATTTGTTGCCAGTGCAGACCATCACAATTTCTTTTAATTCCAGATTTCAATCCATCATATATATTCATCAACCTATGTATCACAACTATCAAGGGCTGTTGATGCACACCTTGCTCTTGCAAGGTTTAAGGTAATAGATTTTGGACACCACTCTGAAGTAGATGTAACTCATTTTCAACTAAAGCAACTTAAAATAGAATGTATTGTCCAATGCCATGTTGAACTATTCGATCAGGGAATCAGACCCATAACCTTATGAGTGATCATAAGTTCAAAAGGTTAACACTAGCTGTTATTATATTCACACCTTATTATATTGATTTCTTTTAAATAAATACTAAACTAATTTTTGTGCAAAAAATGTAAAGTTGATTAAACCAAGTAATTTGTTTATATTTATTCTGTCAATTCTGGTGGATATATAACAAAGGCTGGCTCTGGATGTTGGAGTTAAAACTAAATGCCTGAATGAATCAAATCAGAGGCTGTGTCATTTCTGTCAAGACAAGTTCCTCATTATTCCTTATATTTCATACTTTTATATTGTAGATGTATTATGATGATACCCAATATTTTGTGATCTATATTATCTGAAAGAGCCAACCTTAAATGATGCCTCTATGTGGTTGTTTGAACTGCCAAAAAGCTTAAAATAACAGCTAAATATTCTTCAAAGGCAAACACATTAAATAATATTGCTCTAAATACGCCTTTCTTGAAATCAAGACAGAGTTGTCATGACTAGAATGCCTTTGATAATGTCTGCTCTGTTAGGACTACTAAACAACAACAGTGTCATTTTAAAGTGTTAATCCTCTGACATAATTTTTCATGTGTTACTTATTATGTGAAAGTTAATCTGTTATTGTCAAAATTACAAGTATGGTGAAAAATAAATGAAATATTCAGGAATATATCCCTTTATTGTCTTCTATACTTTATTTGGTATTTAGTGGTGCTAACTCAGGATCTTTGTTATATTTATTACTGACATTTGCTTTGGTTTTCCTTATTTTTTCCATATCACTTTAATCCTATAAACTTCTTAGTTATTTTTAAATATGAGAAAACATTGACACCTTCACGTCTTCAAAATGTTATTGCTCTTGCTATTTCTTGAATTTTTGGTAATAAATCTATTACTAGCTTTTATTCTAGTTTAATCTTCTTTCTTAATTACTGCTGTACTTTTAAAATTCACTGTAAAATCCAAATATATTTTCAAATTTACCTTTTATATTTCCAGTTTTATTTTATGAAAATCAAGACATTTCAAGTTGAATGCATATTATATGCTGGTTATAGGATCTAAAGTGGATTAAGAAAATAATTCTTCTTTTTGGTACTAGGAATTTTCAATTCACCCAAAAAGATATTATGAAGAAAATATAACTGAAATATTTTCATGACCTGAAAATTCTTTCTTTTCATCTTAGGTGCATCTTTCTTTTTATCATCAGTGTATTATACAAGTTATTTTCAATTTAATTTCTATTCCCTTAGTTGATGAATTTATAAAATTCTCTTAGTTTTTCATTTGGTATCAATTTTCCTATGGTACAATAGATTGGACTTCAAATTTCTACTTTTATTTGTATTTGATTATTCTTCAAGTTGAATTGCAGTGGGAAACTGTTTAAAAATGTTTTTATTCAATTGAGTGGTCAATACTTGTTGGCTTTTAAAGTCATCTATGATGATACAGCACCTTTTTAGTTTTATTTTTCTTTCTAAGTCTGTGTTTCATTGGAAACACAATTTTAGCTTCTTTGAAGAAATTGTACATACTTTCATTTGCTATATTTTACAAGATTATAGTCTCAGAATTTGAGCCAAGAGGAATTTTTTTAGAAGCCTGGTTCCAAAAAATAAGAAAGCTACTCTAAGATGTATGCTAAAATGAAAATTATAAACAGATTTGCAATAGACATAAAGGTTCAATGATCATTGAAAAACAAAATTTTGTTTCATATATAAGAAATATTAGTAGTAAACACACGATCATTAAAACATAGAAAAAAAAAATAATAAAAAGATAAATTAAAAGGGAAGAAAATTCCAACACTCGTCTGCAGTCTAAGCTTCTTCATGCTACCATATACTATCTACAATTTCAGAAGTCTGGTAAAGATGAAGCAGTTTCTTAAAAGAAGCAATTATTCTAAACGAACATTGATAAATATATATTTTGCATTGTTTAATCATTTATTTATTTGTTTTTTGTTTTTGTTTTTTTATTATTAATCAATATATAATAGAAAATAGAAGAAATATTTTAAAAGGAAAATACTATTTATTTGAAAAACAGTTTTGATAAATTCAATTCTAATTTAAACAACAATTAATGTTTATTTTCATATTTCTGACAAATTGGATTAATTTCATATGTTTTAGAAGGTTCTTATTTCTTCTCTTGAAAACTGAATATTCTTAAATGTGAAAACCTATGCATGTATATATTTAAGGACAAAACTATGTTTTAAAAATCAATACATGAGGCACTGGCTTGAGAGGAGTGGCTTAGCAGTAACCAACAAGAACAAAACAACGAGCTTTTCAATTAGTGAGTAAAATGAATATTGTAAAAACTTAAATTACAATCAAAATATTTTTATACAATCTTCCATAATATAATGAACATTGTTTAAAGTTATATGTTTCTGAAATTAATTCAAATGGAAAGTATCTTTCATATCAGTGTTATGACTATGATAACTATTAAGTCATGACTTGTTATAGATATTTACATGGAAAAATGTGTATAGTATATTCCCACATTTATTTGCATGTCTGTAAATGTGTGCATGAGCATGTGTATATTTAAATGTGTAAGTTTCTATTCATGTGTATGTGTGTGTGTTGTTTTTTTGTGCTCACCTCTTTTACCTTCTTTTTGTATATGTCTGTGAGCCAACTATATAGCACTTTTGTTGTTGTGCTGTTTAAGTGTTATTTTCTTACATCAGAATGCTAAATATAATTTGAGTGATGAGGTATTTATGATTATGTAAGATAGAAAGATGTGTTAAGGGAGTAAAAGATGAATCTTTTTCAGATGAGTTGCTTAAAAACAAGTAGGGGATAGAGATAGTGGGTAGTGTTATTAGGTTTATGGCTGTAAGAATAGGGTTTATTGATATTGATAGTTTTAATTGTCGCAGTTGTCAAGGAAAATGTACTGCTGCTTTTTCAGCTGCTGCTAATATTGATGATGGTTGTGATACTGATGATGACAATGACAACAAAATCTGAAGCAAATCATTACAAGAATGCACAACATGTAAAAAATTGTGATGTAGAGATAGAAAGTGCATTTCTAAAGCTCAGTTAAAATCAATAATTCAGAAGACCAGATAGGTTGAAATGAATTTAAGACAAGCAATTGGCACCAGCAGCCTAGAGTAGGTAAATGTGGCCTAACATAGAGATAGCTAAAGCTGTAGCTCCACTCTGACATCATGAGAAAATGAATTAGCTTCTGGTGTTTAAAAAAACAAACAAGCAAACAAACAAACAAACAAAAAAGGCAGCAGGTTTTATTTTGTCTTTCTATTGAAATCGGAAAGCCTAACTGGTCTTTCTGAAATGCATATATGTGTGTGTGTGTGTGTGTATGTATGTATATATATATATATATATGTGTATATGTATGTATATATATATATATATATATGTATATATATGT
>NC_068983.1:80656228-80657849 GCF_001194135.2 Octopus bimaculoides
TATATATATATATATATATATATATATATATATATATATGTATGTATGTATGTATGTATGTATGTATGTATATGCATGTGTGTATGTTTGTGTGTGTGTATGTATGTTGTATCTGTCTGTGTTGATACACACAGACACACACACACACACATACACACACGTATATCATCATCACCATCATTATCACTTAATGTCCATATCCCATGCTGGCACGGGTTGGATGATTTGATAAGATATGATGTGTTCGTGCCCCAGCATGGAACATGGATGTTAAATGTTGATGATGAGGATGATGATGATGGTGATGATATGTGTGTGTGTGTGTGTGTGTGTGTGTGTGTGTGTGTGTGTGTGTGTATGTGTGTGTGCATATGTATACATATATGTGGAGTGGGGTTAGTGGTTAATGTGTTACACTCCTGATCATTAGATTGTAGTTACAAGTCTTGGGCTAAGCAATGCATTGTTCTCTTGAGCAAGACACTTCATTTCACATTGTTCCAAAATGAGTAATCCTGCAGGGTTGAGAGTATATATGCTACAGAATCTGGGAAACCAGCCTTAGGAGCCTATGGTTTAGGAACGAACTTTGATCATTTTGATACATATCTTTTACTTGTTTCACTTATTAGACAGTGGCCATACTGGGGACACTGCATTGAATATTTAGTTGAATCAATCAACTCCAGGACTTCTTATTTAAGCCTGATACTTATTCCATTGAATCCTTTTGCTGAACTGCTAAGTTGCAAGGGTGTAAATACACCAACACCCGTTTGTCAAGCAGTGGTGGTAGTGTGGGATGGGACAAACACAGTCACAAAGACATGCACACACACACACACACACACACACACACACACACACACACACACATACACACACACCTATTTGTGTTTGTAAGTATATATATATATATATATATATGTATGTATGTATGTATGTATGTATGTATATATATATATATATATATATATATATATATATATATATATATATATATATATATATATATATATATATATATATATGACGAGTTCTTTCAGTTCCCATCTACCAAATCCATTCATAAGGTTTTGATTGGCCTGAGACTATAGTAGAAGACACTTGCCCAAGGTGCCATGCAGTAGGATAGAACTTCGAACCATGTGGTTGGGTAGCAAGCTTCTTATCATGCATCCATGCTTTCACCTGTATATAATTTAAAGTACAAGTTATACTTTTTTTTAAGCAAACATACAATTTCATAGTCTAGATGTGAACAGAACGTAAGTGGTTAAATCACAGGTTTTATAACTTTATGGACAAAAGAAAAACAGCAAGATAATGTAAATAGATGAATGATTTGATCTGATCAAATTGTGTCTTAGATCTCTATTAAAGAAAGACTACCAAACTTTCATATTCTTCTATTCTTTTACTTGATTCAGTCATTTGATTATGGCCATGCTGGAGCACCACCTTTAGTCAAACAAATCAACCCCCAGGACTTAATCTTTGCAAACCTAGTACTTATTCTATCAGACTAACATCAGTTGTCAAGAGATGGTGGGGGACAAACACAGACACAAATAACACACACACACATATATATATACATATATATATATATATATATATA
>NC_068983.1:80658707-80659219 GCF_001194135.2 Octopus bimaculoides
ATATATATATATATATATATATACATATATACGATGGGCTTCTTTCAGTTTCTGTCTACCAAATCCACTCACAAGCCTTTGGTCGGCCCGAGGCTATAGTAGAAGGCACCTGCCCAAGGTGCCACGCAGTGGGACTGAACCTGGAACCATGTGGTTGGTAAGCAAGCTACTTATCACACAGTCACTCCTGCATATATCTTTTAAGTTTTGCTTGTTTTGGTCATTAGACTGCAACAGTGCTGGGGTTTCACCTCAATGGATGTAGTGGAACGTGTAGACCCAAGTATTTATTCTTTATCCAAGCCTCATACTTATCCTATTGGTCTCTTTCCCTGAAGTGCTAAGTTATGGGGATGTAAACAAACCAACACTGGTTGTCAAGCAGTGGTGGGGTACAAACACAAAGACGCACACATAGATACTTACATACATATATAGATAAATACATACATACAGTACATACATACATATATATACATATATATATATATATATATATATATATATATATA
>NC_068983.1:80659941-80661645 GCF_001194135.2 Octopus bimaculoides
ATATATATATATATATATATATATACACACATCAACTTTAAATAGAGCTCAAAACTGATCCGTTGAAAATACTTTATTACAACAATAATAATAATAATAATAATAATGAAATAGACCTATGTACAAAGATACTATATTCTTTTGCCAAATTTTTGGTGAAAAAAAATATATTTAATATATATATATACATTCATGGGCTTCTTTAAGTTTCTGTCTATGTAATCTACTCATGGGGTTTTTGGTCACTGTGGGGCTATAGTACAAGACACTTGCCCAAAGAGTTATGCAGTGGGACTGAATCCAGAACCATGTGGTTGGAAAGTAAACTTCTTACCACATGGTTATGCTTGCACATGCATATATATATATATATATATATATTTATAAGAAGGGATGGTATTATTAAGATACCATCATGAGAGGCAAGCGAATTATCTTTTAGCTACTTAGCGATGTAGTTTAAGATCAACTTAGCAAAAACCAAAGTCTTAGTAAGTAAGAAAGTAGGAAGGCTGTCAAACCACAATTCCCCTCAGGCATATGACCCTGCTCGATCTGTAGAAAAGGTATGGGTAGAAACTTCATATTATGTACCCGGTGTAAGCTATGGACAGATAAAAGGTGCAGCTATATCAAAGTAAAGTTAACTGGGAAAATAGTTTTTGTGTTAGGCAGATGCACTGGGGCAATAAACACTGACGATGTACAGAAAACAGATTCCCTCACATGCCAGGGGAGAAACTAGAAGTAGTTAATAGCTTCCACTACCAATGCGACCAAGTCTGTAGTGGGGATGGTTTCTCTGAGAGTGTAGTGACTAGAGTAATAATAGCCTGGGCAAAGTTCAGGGAGCTCCTACATCTGCTGGCAACTAAGAGCCTCTTGCTCAGGATGAAAGGTAGCCTGTATGATCCATGTGTGTGAACTGCCATGCTACACAGCAGTGAAACATGCACCATGAATGCTGAGGACATGCGTAGGCTTGAAAGAAATCAAGCTAGTATGATCAGTGTGCATGCACGAAAGAGTATAAGTGCCCTAAGAGAAAAGTTGGGCATAAGAAACATCAAATTTGGTGTGCAACAAGAGAGAGGACTGTGCTGGTCTGGTCATGTGTTATGTTTGGATGAAGACAGCTGCGTGAGGAAGTGCCATTCCCTAATTGTAGAAGGAACCTGTGGAAGAGGTAGACCCAGGAAGACATGGGATGAGGTAGTGAAGTATGACTTTTGAACATTGGGCTTCACAGAGGCAATGACAGGAGACCTAGACCTTTCGAGATATGCTGTGATTGAGAAGACCCAGCAACTAAAGTGAGATCGCAGCCACGAATGTCTGGCCCAGTTATGAGTACCCCTGATGTGTCAGGCAATATGATATGCTTGAGAAGACCTGCTGAGTCAAGTAAAACCAATATTGTAGCTGTGGCCAGTGCCCCCTGACTGGTTCCCATGCTGGTGGCATATAAAAAGCACCATCCAGACATGGTTGATGCCAGGTCTGCCTGACTGGCTCCTTTGTTGGTGGCATGTAAAAAGCACCATCCAAACGTGATCGATGCCAGGCCTGTCTAACTGGCTCCTGTGCTGGTGGCACTTAAAAAGCATCCACTACACTCTCAGAGTGGTTGGTGTTAGGAAGGGCATCCAACTTATGCCAGCATGGAAAACAGATGTTAAACAATGATGATGATAATGATGATAT
>NC_068983.1:80661875-80664881 GCF_001194135.2 Octopus bimaculoides
TATATATATATATATATATATATATATATATATATATATATATATATATATATATTATATAAAAGCAAATGTGTATGTATGTGTGCGTATATTCCTTATGCATTTCAAAACTGAATTGCTGATTTTGCGAAAGGGGTACCAAAAGATTCAGTTAGCTTTTGGCTACTAACTAAACTATATTTTCATTCACATATTTGCATTACAAAAATTTAACATTATCATTTTTCTTTTAGTCACCTATCATAAACGACATTTTATATCACCACCATAATGACGATGACATCACATTTTCTTTATGAGTGTTTTTACACGTTCGTTACCTATGTTAGGCTGATGACTGACAAATATATGTGTGACAGGGAGAGAGATAGGCTTCAAGTGTGTATTAATGTATGTGTGTGTTCGCGGGTCTCTTAGTTTATGTATGTAATTTCCCCCCACCACCACCAACAGTGAAATGCACCAATATTGAAAGTTTACTTGCAGCCTGGACTTCAAACAAACAACATTCACTTTCAAGTACTATCAACATGAAGATTTGGCTGATTTAACACCACTCACAATACTCGCTAATATATCTGAAAAAAAAAATTATTCTGCTTATTACAACAAATTTGGAAACTTGGCAAAGCAGAAAGCCTCAGCGGCTCTTTCAATATAATTACAGAAATGCCATTCCACTCCTAACCAGTTTCAACATAATGTGTTTTAACAGTCCTTGTATTCTTCATCACTGTGAGTATCAACGTTGCACAACCTTTTTACTGCGTTACACAGTATTTATTTTACAGCCTATAATGTTACACAGTTCAAAAACAGCATCTTCCTTTTTATACACTTGGTTCAGCGTTCATTTCAAAATTGTAAAATAAATTATTTTTGTATGAAAATTTGAATTATGCCTTCTGAATTTTCTTGGACTTTCACTTTCTTCACCATGACATTCATTCAATCGTGAATTTTATAACATTTAGTACATGTTCCAAATAAATGTTGACCTTCTGTACTTTCCTACATTGGTGAAGCATACTAATTTTTGCTGAATTAGTGACTTTCCATTTTTTTACAGCATAACTATGCTACAGAAAATATGTTTTGCACTTATATTGACTACATTTTGTTTCACTTGAACTTTGTGCATGTACGTTTTGCTGTTTTCAGTATTATCAATTCATGAACTCATCGATGAAAATCCACTGTCACATATAGAAAAATTAATAAGTAGAAGAACAATAAATAAGTATAATATAATACAAAGTAAATATCATTATATTATATTATACTCATTTATTGTGCTTTTACTTATTAATTTTTCTATATGTGACAGTGGATTTTCATCGATGAGTTCATGAACCTTGGTTATTTTCCCCAAAACTATATATTTATATATATATATATAATTCAAATTTACAGAAAGCAAAAAATGAAGACAGATGTAGGAACCACAAGTAGGTGTATTAGTTTAATGCTCAGGAAGAATGGAAAAGTATTTTATGTTTCATGCCTATGCTCTTCAACAGAAAGGATTAAGAGGAAAAAGAAGGAGAGGAAATGAAAAAGTAAATGGACAAAGAAAAGTAAAAAAACATTTTTTGTGTAGATTAACAGTTCAACATAACGAAATAGCAAGAAGAAAGCTTATAGAAGGGAGATAATTTTGGTGACCCACCTGAACAAATTTATTCTCATGTGTGCATGTGTGTGTGAGTGTGTATGCAAAAATGGAGGTGAGTGTGTGAGTATGTATGTGTGGGCGAGCTGAAAAATAGTGGACCTGTGTGTGTGTATGTGTGTAAGTGACCCAGTGCGCACATTATGTGAAGCGATATGTATCACATGTACTGGTATGTATGTGTCTGTGCATATGGACATATATGTGTCAAAACATTAAATTAACAATAAGCACAAGGTCTACAATTTTGAAGGATTACATTGACCATGGTGCTTAACTGGTAGTTATTTCATCGACCCGGGAAAGATGAAAGGCAAAGTCTACCTTAGTGGAATTTGAACTCAGAACATAACGAAATGGTACCTAGCATTTTGCCTGGTGTGCTAATAATTTTGTCAGCTCACTACCTAAATGAATTAATAAGTTATATTTAATAACGATTAATAAGTAAGTAGTTAAATACTTTTAACATGGAGAAGGTTGCCAATAACTTTCAAGTTTTGGATTACAGGCTGTTATTGTTAAATTGTTTATATGTAGAACTTCACATAAAGCAAATATTATATATATATATGTGTGTGTGTGTGTGTGTGTGTGTTTTATATATATATACACACACATTCAAAGAAACACATATACATACATATATACATACATACATATATACATACATACATATATATATTATATTATATATATATGTGTGTATATATTATATATATATATGTGTGTATATATATATTTCTAGTTTCAGGTCAGAGCTGTGGCCATAGCTATGGCTATATATATATACACACATACATATATACATATATATATGTATACACACATATATACATATTTATGTGTATATATATATATATATATATATATATATATACACATATACATATGCATGCATACATACATATATGTTTTGTTGTTGACATTTTGTTTTGAAATGTAATATTACCAATTTCAATTTGTAAATCTTTAACATTGCTATGGGCTTACATTTTTAAATCTAATATTGTAATGAATAACAATTCATAGACTGAATATACAAATGTAATAATATTACATCTTTTTTTGGTGGGGGAGATCAATTCCTATCTAGACACCACATCATGGTGAGATGTGTTAGTCATGAGGGGGAATTTATTTTGCTCAGTACAATGTAAGCTATTAAAGAGGTTATGTACTTAATAATTGACAAGCCTATATTTTTGTGGAAGTTTGACACCTCTACCAAATTTAAATATTATGCATTATCTGCACACTTACACACACACACACACACACACACACACACACACACACACACACACACACACACACACACACACACACACACA
>NC_068983.1:80665280-80668620 GCF_001194135.2 Octopus bimaculoides
ATATATACATATATATACATATATAAATATATATATACATATATATATATATTTATCTCTCTCTCTTTATATATATATATATATACCATATTCATATACATACATATGTATGTATGAATCTATCTATCTGTCTGTCTGGCTTTCTGTCTATATATCTATCTATTTATCTATCTATCTATCTATCTATCTATCTATCTATCTATCTATCTATCTATCTATTTGTCTATCTATCTATCTCTCTATCTCTCTCTATATATATGTATGTATGTATGTATAGGTATGTTCAATTTGTTCTGGTTTTAATTTTTTAAATTCTTCTCTTGAGGAAGGAGTTAGTTTCTAACAAAGATACAAAGCTCCATCATTTGAGTGTAGATAACAAAAGTAGTGACACATTTTAAACTTGAGAGAATCTTGCATATTTTTACTGTTCCACTTACAGATTGTATTTGTTATGTGTGGTTGCTTTCTTTTCCTGAGAACCCTAGTTTATCTAAATTGTCACTTAAGCATTCACTCAGAAAACCAAGTGTGAATTTATAATCTGGATATAAAAGCTGGAGATTTCAAATCAGTTGTCCATAGTGAACCTCTTTTTCTTTGAATTTCAAAGAGATATCCACATCAGCAGGACAGGTGGCCTCTATGATGTCACATATTTTTCTTGTCTATCATCATCATCATCATCATCGTCATCATCATTATCATCACCATCGTTTAACGTCTGTTTTCCATGCTGGCATGGGTTGGATGATTTGACTGAGGACTGACGAACCAGATGGCTACACCAGGCTTCAATCTGACCTGGCAATGTTTCTACAGCTGGATGCCCTTCCTTACACCAGCCACTCCGAGAGTGTAGTGGGTGCTTTTTACGTGTCAGGTGGGCCTGGCATCAATCATGTTTGGATAGTGCTTTTTAGGTGCCACCAAGGAATATCCAGTCTGTTATGTTTGACAGATATTTTGATGGGAATGTTCCATCAGTATTCCTTGTTTTGATGTTTGTCTATGTTTTCAATAACAGAAGAATTCTCTATATCTATTCCAGGACAGTCTTTTGTCTGAATGGCATTGTGTATTGTTTTTGTCACAATGTTGTGTCACACAGGGAGGTAGTACCTTGATGACATTTTGGGGCAGCTACTAGTCACATGTGTGATGTTTTTTCACAAGAACTTGAGGCTTTATGCATATAAAGTGCAACTTTTTCAAGCACTTCAGTCAGATCAGGTAACAAATCCCAAAGGTAACAATTTGCAGTGGACATGTTAGCTTGAATAGATGAAGCTGAAGGTTTCCTTCAAAAAATTTGTTTCAGTGATATAGCAAAATTTCATGTATCAAGAATGATAAATAAGCACAACATCAGGAGTTGGGGTTTGGAAAACCCACACAAAGCAAGAGAACTGGAGAGAAACAGCCACAAAGTAAAAGTCTAAGATCAATAATATGAACTTACCTAAGTTTACTAGCATATATTACAACCATTATGAACATATAGGCACAGGAGTGGCTGTGTGGTAAGTAGCTTGCTTACCAACCACATGGTTCTGGGTTCAGTCCCACTGTGTGGCATCTTGGGCAAGTGTCTTCTACTATAGCCTCAGGCCAACCAAAGCCTTGTGAGTGAATTTGGAAGACGGAAACTGAAAGAAGCCCGTCGTATATATGCATATATATATATGTGTGTGTGTGTGTGTTTGTGTCTGTGTTTGTCCCCCTAGCATTGCTTGACAACCAATGCTGGTGTGCTTATGTCCCCATCACTTAGTGGTTCGGCAAAAGAGATCGATAAAATAAGTACTAGGCTTCCAAGGAATAAGTCCCGGGGTCAATTTGCTCGACTAAAGGCGGTGCTCCAGTATGGCCACAGTCAAATGACTGAAACAAGTAAAAGAGTAAAAGAGTATTCCTCAACTGATCATTTATTGACCTCTTGTGATCTAAAATCCTAAAACATTCCTTTCTACATTCAAGTTGTATTAATGTATAAGCATATCAGCATTATAATTTGACTTCATTCTAGTTGTTTGCCCATCTATCCCTTTATTCTATTATAAATGTACCAACTCGATTTAAACACTCCCAATCTTCGTTTAGGCAACTACAACATTCTTGCATTTTTAGTTGCAGCCCAAGTTGTAGTTTAGCCAAAAAGTCA
The DNA here is from genome assembly GCF_001194135.2 of Octopus bimaculoides. NCBI lineage: Eukaryota > Metazoa > Mollusca > Cephalopoda > Octopoda > Octopodidae > Octopus > Octopus bimaculoides. The sequence continues at coordinate 80,667,445 of NC_068983.1, forward strand.
TCCTAAACATCAAATGTATATACTTATTATCTTACATTATGATATGTATTATTACCTAAAATTCGTGTATATGAATGCTTGTGTGTGTGTGTGTATGAGGGACTATCTATGACTACATGTGTGTATCTGTGCATATAGGCACAGGTGTGGCTGTGTGGTTACCCTCTCCTACTTATAGAAAATAGCATACAATAAGTAAAAGAGATACCTATAGGACGACTTAGTGCAACATGAAAAAGACAAACCCATCAAAGGAACACAATACCATCTCTAGAACATTTCTAGTTACTTCCCAACTTCAATGTTCCAGATTCAGTCTCGCTGTGTGACACTTTGGGCAAGTGTCTTCTATTATAACCTTGGGCTAACCAAATCTTATGATGAATCTGGTAAATGGAAACTGAAAGAAGCCTGTTGTATATATGCATCTATACATACATACATACATACATTACATGCATACATACATACATATATACATACATATATATGTGTGTGTGTTTGTGTCTGTGTTTGCCCTTCACCACCTCTCGACCACCGGTGTAGATGTGTTTATGTCCCTGTGACTCAGCAGTTAGGCAAAAGAGACCAATAAGTACTAGGCTTTAAAAAAATATGTCCTGAAGTTAGTTTGTTCAAATAATAGATTCTGTAAGGTGGTGCCCCAGCTTGGCCACAGTCTGATGACTGAAGCAAGTAAAAAATAAAAGAAATGTTTACATTTATAAATGTGCAAATTGTAAATAATACCTTAGCTTTGTAAAGGTGTCAAACCTAGCTGGAAACATAGGTTTGTCGAATGTTAAATACATAACATATGTAATAGCTTACATTTGTGTTTAGAGCAAAATAAACTCCCTCTCATGACTAACATATCTTACTATCATTTGGTGTGTATCTTGGAAGTGATCTAAAGCAAAAACAAATGTTAAAAAAATAATGTTATATTACATTTTCTTATTCGGTCTATGAATTGTTATCTTTTTTTTTTACAATATTAGATTTAAAAATGTAAGCCCATAGCAATATTTCAGATTCACAAATTGAAATTGGTAATATTACATTTCGAAACAAAATATAAATATGCAAAACGTACACATACATGCATGCACACACACACACACACACACACACACACGTGCACACACACACGCACACACATACAAACGTACACAC
>NC_068983.1:80668630-80670275 GCF_001194135.2 Octopus bimaculoides
CACACACACACACACACGTGCACACACACACGCACACACATACAAACGTACACACACACATATACAAATATATAAATGCACACAAACACACACACAAACAAATATACAAATGCATGCACACACACACACACACACACACACACACACACACAAAATATGCATATACATATGTGTGTGTGTGTAATGAAAGTATTTGTGTCACTTAAAAGTGTTAGACTTACTGAATCCTTTATTTGGTTAATGTTTTATGCATATAAAAACACACCTTTTCAAGTAACCCTCACCCATCCAAACCACATGCATTACACATACATGCACACACACACACACACACACACACACACACACACACACACACACACACACACACAAACACACACACAAAGTTTAAGTTTACAGAAAAAAGATGAAGACAGGTGAAGGAACAACAAGTACATGTATTAGTTTGATGCTCAGGAAGAATGGAAAAACCTTTGACATTTTGAGCCTATGCTCTTCAACAGAAAAGACTGAGAGGTAAAAAAGAGGAAATAAAAATGGAGAGAGAACGAAAAAAATCTGAGAGAGAAAAAATGTGTAAGGATTAATGGTCCTACATGATGAAATGTATGCATGTATGTATGTACAGTTTTAATCCTCAAGCATGAAAAACAGATGTTAAATGATGATGATGATGATGATGATAATGATGATAATAAGTAGTCATCAGAATACATTTATATTCATGAATAATATAATGAAATATTTATTGTTATCAAGATTAGCAGGTCACAAGCATATTAAAATATGACATTTCAAATTACTCCTCTTGTTCGAAATAAAGCCTAAAATATTGATTTCAAATTTTGGCACAAGGCCAGCAATTTCAGGGGAGGAGTAAGTCAATTACATCGACTCCAGTGCTTAACTGGTACTTGCTTTATCGACTCTGAAGTGATGAAACGCAAAGTCAACCTCAGCAAAATTTGAACTCTGAATGTGAAGACATACAGAATGCTGTTAAGCATTTTGCCCAGCATACTAATACTTCTGCCAGCTCACTGCCCTGACAAAGCTGAAGATCTTGTCTGTAGAATTTTTAAGTAAATCACAAAACTGTAATAATCATTAAAAATATCAAAAGAAATATAAACTAACAACAGAGACAGGGTAGATTTATAGATTTATATGGACTTATGCTCTTGTTTCTCCATCAGAAAGTTGAACTATGAACTTTTATGCTTCTTTTTACTTATTTCTCTCCATCACCTTCTTTTACTCCCTTCCTCTGTGTCGTCATCTCATTAATATATACCATTCTCATTTTCGCTATTTGTCTCTGATGATGGAATATCCCATGTTAGGGGATACCCCAGAAACATCTGTAACATTTTGAATTTTTTCCAGTAATAAAATTGTATATGACTTGAGACGTTTGCCTTGTCTTAATATTCATTGTCCTCTTTAACAATTATATATCCGCTGCATCGGAAATCTGCAATGGCTCCATAACTACTGTCTCGGCTATAACTTCTGTCTCAGCTATAACCTTGGAGCTCTAGTAATCCATTACAGCACTTACCTAGCATACCAAATCGTTTAGATCACCTGTGAACTAAATTCCCATACTTTGTTTATATATACATATACGTACATACATATATAT
>NC_068983.1:80671407-80675420 GCF_001194135.2 Octopus bimaculoides
TGACTGAGGACTGGCGAAACCAGATGGCTACACCAGGCTCCAATCTGATTTGGCAGAGTTTCTACAGCTGGATGCCCTTCCTAATGCCAACCACTCTGAGTGGGTGTTTTATGTGCCACCAGCACAAGGGCCAGTCAGGCGGTACTGGCAACGGCCATGCTCAAATGCTGTATTTTATGTGCCACCCGCACAAGAGCCAGTCCAGGGGCACTGGGAACGATCTCACTCGAAAGTCCTTACACATGCTACGGGCACAAGTGCCAGAAAGGCGACGCTGATCATTATTATTACAATTCAACAGGACAGATACAGTTATAGTATTTATGTTAAAACTTTGAATCCCCCCAACTCAAGGTAGACTTTGCCTATAATCTCTCTGAGGCTGATGGAATAAAGCATCATTCAACTACTGCGGTCAATAGTATTGATTATTCTCCCTTTCCACAAAATTGCTGACCTTGTGCCAAAATCAGAAACTGTTATTGACATTATTTTTAAGGTAGAATAAAGCGGTGAGCTGGTAGAATTGTTAGCACACTGGACGAAATGCTTAGCGGTATTTCACCCATCACTATGTTCTGAGTTCAAATTCCACCGAGGTCAACTTTACCTTTTATCCTTTCAGAGTCGATAAATTAAGTACCAGTTGAGTACTGGGGTCGAATTAATCAACTATCCCCTTCCCCTAAATTTCAGGCCTTGTGCCTATAATAGAAAGGATTAGGTGGCTGACTTCCTTTTGAGTGGGCCTCACAGAGGCAAGGTGGCTGAGTTCCTTTCAAGCGTTGGACCTCATGGAAGCAAAGTGGCTGAGTTCCTTTTGAGTGTTGGGCCTCATGGAGGCAATGACCAAGACATTTGGCATTATGTTGTGCTTGAAAAGAAGACCCATCAAACCAAGCAAAATAACAGTCATGGCAGATACCAGTATCATGCAAGTGGCACCCATGCTGGTGGCATATAAAAGCACCCATTACACTCTCAGAGTGGTTGGCATTTGGAAGGGCATCCAGCCATAGAAGACCATGCCAAATCAGACTGAATCCTGGCACAGCTTTCCAGTGTTCCAGCCCAGTGAAACCATCCAACCCATGCCAGCATGGACAATGGACGTTAAATGATGATGATGATGAATAAAATGGCAGGCTGGTAGAATCAATAATGTGCTGGGCAAAATGCTTAGTAGCATTTCATGTCTTTATGTTCTGAGTTTAAATTCCACTGGGGTCGGTTTTGCCTTTCATCCTTTTGGGGTTGATAAAATAAGTATCAGTTGAGCACCAGGGGTCGATGTGATCAACTAATCCTCTTTCCTGAAATTGCAGGCCTTGTGCCTATAGTAGAAAGTAGAAAGGATTATCAAGGATGAATAAAATGGTGAGCTGGTAAAATCAGTACTGCACTGAGCAAAATGCATAAAAGTGGCATTTCATCTATCTTTACATTCTGAGTTCAAATTTTGCCAAGGTTGTCTTAACCTTTCATTCTTTTGGAGTCAACAGAATAAGTACTAGCTTAGAACTGGGATCAATTACATTGACTTACCTCATCCCCTGAAATTGGCATTGTACCAAAATTTGAATCCATTATTCTTAAGGCAGTGAACTGGCAGGAAAGGCATGAACTGGCAGAATTGTTAGCACATCGAGCGAAATGCTTAATGTTCTGAGTTCAAATTCTGCTGAGGTCAACTTTGCCTTTCATCCTTTTGGGGTCAATAAATTAAGCATCACTGAAACACTGGGGTCGATGAGATCGACTATCCCCTTCCTTTAAGTTTCAGGCCTTGTGCCTATAGCAGTAAGGGTTATTCTTAAAATAGAATCATTTGTGCTTCTGGATAAAATGCTTTGTGCCATTGATCAACATTTACAACAACCTAAACGGCAACAGCTGTGTGGTAAGAAGCTTGCTTCTCAACCATATAGTTCTGGGTTCAGTTCAACTTCATGGCACTTTGGACGAGTGCCTTCTACTATGGCCTCAAGCAGACCAAACCCTTGTGAGTGGATTTGGTAGATGGAAACTGAAAGAAGCCTCTTGAATATATATATATATATATATATATATATATATATATATATATATATATATATATATATGTATGTGTGTGTGTGTGTGTGTGTGTGTGTGTGTATTTATGTATGTGTGTCTGTTTGCCCCATCCCCCCATTGCTTGACAACCAATGCTAGTGTATTTATGTCTCCACAACTTAGCAGTTTAGCTAAAGAGACCGATAGCATAAGTACTAGGCATACAAAGAATAAGTCCTGGGGTCGATTTCTTTGAAGCAGTGCTCCAGCGTGGCCGCAGAGAAATGACTGAAACAAGTAAAAGAACAAAAGAATAAAATCCAAACAACAACAACAAAAACAACGATGACAACAACAACAACAACAACAACTAGTGTAGAGGTGAAGAAATTCTTCTCCTTTCTCCATTGTATTTCCCATTGTATGTTGCTTGTTATTTACTTTTATATTTCACCTTAATACTTTCACTTACATCATCATCCTTTGTGGCCAATTGAAAAAAATATCATTGCCGTTGTCATCATCTTTAAGATCATCCTCATCATCATCATCATCATCATCATCATCATCACTACTACCACCATAACCAGCACCGCTCCACCACTGCTGCCACTGCTACTTCCACTACTGCTGCCACAAGCACCACTGCAGCTGCTACCACCACCACCACCACCACCATCACCACCACCACCACCACCACCATTGTTATCATTATTGTCATGATCACTATAGTTTCTTATCAATCCACAACCAGCCCACTAAACTTCTAATTAATATCAACAGCCTTGAAATCAGTTTTCTTTGTTCATTATAGTAAGGACAAAGAGAAAGAAAAAATGCATAAAGAAATCCTTTATCTTAATCTTGGAAGATCTTTAAATCAGTTGTATTGATAATCTCATTCAAAAGAGATTTTTTTTGTCAAGCAGTCTATTTTCTGTCAGCCAGTACCACATTGGAATATGGTAAAGTAATCAACTAACTTTTTGTTATATGGAAAATATATTTCTGTTGAAAATTTCTACAGAAAATATATAAATATATAGCAAAGTTCTGTCTTTCTCTCTCCATACACACACATACATACACACACATATTTATTATTCTTATACAAGAATGTTGTTGACAGTGACTTCGAAGTTTCGACAGCTAAGCCATTATTGAACCATAGCCCCAAATTTAATAAATGGGAAACCTTTTCCAGAACACCTTTCCATAAGAACCTAATTACCACTCCACTCAAACCCACACACCCAAAGATGATTTTAACACAACAGAGACCATGCCAAATCAGACTGAATCCTGGCACAGCTTTCCAGCGTTCCAGCCCAGTGAAACCATCCAACCCATGCCAGCATGGACAATGGACGTTAAATGATGATGATGATGAATAAAATGGCAGGCTGGTAGAATCAATAATGTGCTGGGCAAAATGCTTAGTAGCATTTCATGTCTTTATGTTCTGAGTTTAAATTCCACTGGGGTATACATACGCTTACTCACACACACACATACAAATATATTTGTGTGTGTTTATTGCATAATATACTAATACACATAATTTCATTCACAAGGCAGGCCAATGAAACTTTGAAGTCACTGTCAACAATATTCTTCATCATCATCACCATCATCATCATCATCGTCGTCGTTTTACGTCCGCTTTCCATGCTGGCATGGGTTGGACTGTTTGACTGAGGACTGGTGAGCCAAAGGCTGCACCAGGCTCAATTTGATCTGGCAAAGTTCCTACAGCTGGATGCCCTTCCTAACGCCAACCACTCTGAGAGTGTAATGAGTGGTTTTACATGCCACCGGCACGAGGGCCAGTCAGGCAGTTCTGGCAACAACCATGCTCAAAAAGTGTTTTTACATGCTACCTGCATGGGAGCCAGTCCGGCGGCCCTGGCAACGACCTCGCTCGAATATTGTTTTTCACGTGCCGGTGAAGCAATGCTGATATATATATATATGTATAT
>NC_068983.1:80675613-80677708 GCF_001194135.2 Octopus bimaculoides
ATATATATGCAGAATTTAGGTTAGTTGAAATACGCTTGTCACATTTTTCAACTGCTAAAAGGCAAATACATTGCAGTTACTGTGGAGAAAAATCTCTCTTGTGGTAAAAAAAGGTGTGAAAACACCCAGTTTGTTCAGTGTCACTGTCTGTTAGGAATCCCAGACATTGATGTCTTGAGTTTTCACCATCATCACTTGGGATGCAGAGCCAGACTCCATGGCCTCATCTAATTCCTTAATTAAGGCCCCTTCTATTCTAGTCTAATCTAGCTTTGTAATGAGCCCTAATGACTCTTGCTAGTACATGGTTTTTGTCGATGAAAGACACAATTTTGTTTTGCATCTTAAGGTGGGGTTGGGTAATGGGTTTTAGTAAGGGGATGGTGTGGGGTGTTTTTATGTGTGTGTAACCGACTTAGTTATTTTCTTTGTATGGGGAGGGGAGTCCAGGGCTTGGGCCTTTTTCCACTTTTGGGATTTTACCACAGTAAATTCCATTTCTTCATCTGTGTTTTGAGTTATTTCTTGTGTTTTTGCTTGTATTTTTCCTTGAGTTTTTACTTGTGTCTTTTCTTGTCTTTTCCGTTCTTCCACTGCTTTTGCTATCCTTGCCATTTGTTTCTCTTTTCCTCCCATCTTTAGCAGTTCTTTTTGGAGAGGGGCTTCACTCTTCTTTTCTTTAGGTTTGCATTTAGAGCAGACGTGGCCCTTTTCACCGCACTTAAAGCAGTGTGGCCTATGCCCCTCTACTGCGACTCTCACACTCAGCCCCTCCCATATAAATATCCTATTTGGCAACCTTTCTAGGACTTCTAGGGTGGCTTGAACCACAACCTCAAGGGTATGCCCCTTCCAATTTTCAGCCTCTTTTTTCTTCATATGTAAAATAGACATTTTTACTTCCATATCGTAGGTGATGGCTGCTGCTGTCCAAATTACATTGAATCCAGCTGGTATTTTCTCCACAGTGTTTTTTTGCCATTCTTCTTCCTAAATACATTGGAAGCAGAATTATTTCATCGTTTTTTAATGTTCTGGTTGATAATTCCTTCCTTCTACCACAGCCAACGTACACAATTTTGTTCCATATAGGCGCTAGACACCTTTCAATTACTTCATTTTTACATGTTACAACCTTTTTTCTTTTATATTATACATCTTATATACTACCATTCTCACAGCTATATTCTGCACAATTTCTTGCGGAGGGAGCAATTTTTTATCGTTTTTTTTTTTTTACATGATATTCCTATACTTGAACAATTCTGCAATAGTCACCTCTAGCTCTATCATATTACCGCCTATGGTGGTCGAAAGACTTGCTTTTTCCTTGAGTACTTGTTTGACATTATCAGTTTCTTTGCTTGGTACCTTTTTCATTTCTGGGAAATCCTCCTGGGACAGTAAATTGCACTCCATAATGAAATTTCACAGAAAAATAAATTCCTTCAAAAGGAATATACAAATTGACAAAAATATTTTTGCCAAAATTAATGACAAAAAATAATTTTTGCCAAAATTATTTAACACAAATAATATTTTTTAACCCTGCAAAGGGTAAAAAATCAAAGAGTTCAAATCACCAGTTCAAATAATAGTTGTTTCCAACAATATCAAGCATTCCACAATTTTCTGCCCTGCAGGGTCAAAATAACAGTTTTCAAATTAACGGCAGTTCAAATTTCAACAAGTACAACAAACAGTGCAATAACAATGAACCATTAGGTAATAACAAATTAAACTCACAAACACACAGCAACCAAAAGGAGATGTACCTAATAGAGGCAACTCTGAATGAACTTAATAAAGCTTTATATATAATTCATAATTCAGTCAACACGTTAACTGATTTGCACGAGAGGATTGCCCAATCAAGGTAAATAATGAAGCATTAGCTCCAAGCAATGTTTAGGTATGAGCAGAATTTAGGTTAGTTGAAATATATTTGTTGCATATTTCAACTGCTAAAAGGCAAATACACTGCAGTTACCGTGGAGAAAAAAAAATCTCTCTTATGGTAAAAAGGTGTGAAAACAACCGGTTCATTCAGTGTCACCATTTGTTAGGAATCCCAGACATCAATGTTTCAAGTTTT
>NC_068983.1:80678011-80683010 GCF_001194135.2 Octopus bimaculoides
GTCCATTGTCCATACTGGCATGGGTTGGACTGTTTGATCAGGGCTCACAAGCTGGAAGGCTGCACCAGACTCCAGTCTGATACACACACACACACACACACACACACACACACACACACATATATATACATACGCTTACTCACACACACACATACAAATATATTTGTGTGTGTTTATTGCATAATATACTAATACACATAATTTCATTCACAAATTCTTTATTTACCTATTCAGATATGCATGAATTCAAGTACAGAAGGTGTTCCCATGTGCACATAGTATTTTCTGGCATACAAGTCGAATTTTTCATTCTGAAATTTAAAGTCAAAAAGAGATAGGTCGCCTTATACTCCAACATAACTTTGGTGGACCAAAAATTCCATGTGAAATGCAGAGGTATTTGGACAGATTGCGATGATGTGTGAATAGACTACATGTTTACACTATATTCTAAACGGACTTGTATGCTGGAAAATATGGTAATCATATTTTTACCTTCTAATATACTTTATTGAGAAAGAAAAATTTTCTTCAAGCTATCTTAATCACTGATCACTGACATTATGGTTCAATGTAAATCAAATTATTTTACTGATTACATACAATAAGTTTACAGGCAGTTAAAAAGTTCCAGTGGCCCAACAAAATGCACTTAGTTCATATGGTAAAATTAGTGATAAGAAAGGCACCCATTTGAAAAATCCATGCCAAAAGAAATTAATGGAACAAACCATGCAATGGAAGTGACTGGTTCTCTCTGTTGCTAATTAGTACTAGATGACACAGTGGAATGGGATAAATGCTGAGATACTATATGTGACTTCTCTAGCCCATGTCACCATGGAAATAAATAAATGTAAACTGATTGTGATGAGAAGGAGAAGGTGGAAGGGGGGGGGTAAGAAGAAGAAAAAGATGAGGAGGGGAGGAGAAAGAAAAAGGGGACGAATCAAGAACATGTCTACTGTTCAACTCTTTATATACATGAAATTGTCTAGTAATCCTGCAGATAAGTAAAAGAGCACAGTTAAGTGCATTCACTTGCATGCATGCCCACATACATGCAAGCCAATCACATTGTTTTGAATTAATCATGTGGTTTTTTTTTTGTAGTTTAGAGATTTTAATTATGTTTTGTTTATTTTTAGAATGACATTGTAGAGTGGGTATGAGATGTTGGATCTGGTCAGTTTTAACATAAAACAAGTAGAACAATTGGGCTGGATTAAAGGCTAGAGGGTTAAGCAGAAATGATTGATCATGGTACTCAACAGCCCTACTAGGTTAACATTAAACTTAACTAATTTAAGAACGATATATATATTGTTAGTAGCAGGCTATGAAGATAGTAAAATATTTTGAGAATGTGTACATGAATTCATATATTTACATTAACTATTTTCTTTTATCAACTAGTTTGGCATAGAGCAGTATTCTTGATCCTTTTAGGAGACTTTGAGATTGATGTCTGAACAAGGAGGTATCCTCAAACCAGAGATCTGATCCAAATGTTTTCAACATAATGAACTTTGCTAACTCTGTTTAAGGTAATTAAGCACCAGGCAATGGTGTTAAACTGTGCAAATTATTTAGTCTACCATCTACAGTGGGACATTAACTTAGAACAAACTGAGTTACACATAAAACATAAAGGTTGTCCCACAAATAAAACCAAAGTGAGCATAACTTTTTTATTAACTAACATTTGGTAAAATTGTACATATTGGTAGAGTAACTCTTTCTCTGAGTAACTTTCTTCCTGTTGTTTTTCATTGCAGGCAAATAATGGGTTCCAAGTAGAAGCAGCATGCTTCTATTGAGTTCTTGGAGGAGAATGTACTAAGATGGTTGAAGAGGTTGAAGATTCTGACAGGACATTTATAGATGTGAGTCTTCTTTCAGTCTGGGGATTACAATATGATCATACCTGCCCAGAGTAAGTTAACTTGGCCAACAACGCAGCACTGGAAATTAAAGCAAATATAGTAGCAAACTACAACTGGGGAATAACACCTATAATGCTAATTTTCTTGTGGTTGACCACCTTGTAGCTCTGGTCATCATCAGAATCTATATCCTCAGTCAACACTTGGCAGTTACAATTGACTTCAAGGACACGCTCAAAACTGTGTCATTCTGCATGTTCATGTCAAGCCTAAAATGCACTATGTGTGGACTACTTCCTGGCATTAAGACCTCTAAGCTCAAACTAATTACAACAACTCCAAGACACAGTCCTAGAGATGCAGAATTTATTAAGCATGAAACAGTTAGATTACTTTTAGAGGATATAATTCAGGAAAGCCGTAGTCCCTGGCAAGCTCAATGCTTCATGACATCTAATGGAAAGAAGAAAAAGACTGGTGATTGACTACTCGAACACTATATATATCTACACACAACTGGATGCCTACTATACCCACTGGATCGATGATCTTCTAAATGAAGTAGCATCAAACAAGATTTTCAGCAACATAGACTCTCTGTTGCCATTCATTTCCATTATTACGAATTCGAATTGGGAGCTTGAGTCATAGTGAACCTTTCATTAGTTGATTACACAACCATGGACACTGCCCCTATGGATGATTTGCAGTTACTCTCTTGACAGTGCTTGGTAATCCTGACCATTGGTCTAGGATTCCTCTGCTCAGCATCAATGTAAGAAGCATTGTTGGCTCAGTTGAGCTCTTCTGCTACCTCTTCACAATCCTCCATGCTGCAGTCCCATGAATTTGCCATATCCCTGACAGGTGTGACTGAATGGGCACTATACTTGCCAAAGGGCAACCCATAACTTTGCAGGGCATGGCTGTCACTTCATGATATTTTCTAACTATCTGCATCCCCATATCTATTAATGTAAACCACCAATAAACAATAGTTCCAGTATGTTATATACTTTTGCTTAAATCAAGGGTTCTCAACCATTTTTTACCTATGGACATCTTTGATTACTGTTTTATTCTAGTGGATCTCCATAACCATTCTATGTCTAAAAACTAGTTTCAGAGAAACTTCTTTCAAAATTCCTGTTTTACTTTTCACACATTAATTTGTGTAGGTTGAACTATATAAAAATGTTAGAGAAACAAACCAAGTTGATTCTTGCAGTACATGCCAATACATACATCTAAAGCAAAATTTTTTCAGAGTCCCTTAAAATACTATTGTGGATCCCAGATTTATTATTTTGTTATGTGGACCACCAAAAATCTTATATGGACCCTCAGGGGCCATATGGACCCCAGTTGAGAACAACTGGTTTAAATGAATATATTTTTTTTTTACTCTAGGACAGACTTCCCTAAGCAGACTTATGATCAAAGGCTCTCCAGTAGTGACCACTCCATAGTTTTTATACAGTCATACAAACATTATCTAATATACCCTTTTTTTTTATTTTTGAGACAAGATGGCGTGACTTAAGGGAGTTTTGGTTGCTATATCTACCAAATCAGATGACCACATAAAGACTCCTTTGTTCCATCAAATCCATTTTGTTTAACACCACCCACCTGAAAAGTATTTGTATTTTTAAGTTTTTATGTTTTTTTATCTTTTAAATATTTACTATTTAAACTAAATAATGCTTTTTCGGTTACTTTTGAAATATATGCACATAATATTCAACCCTTCTGACAAATGATGCATACTTAGGCATTCATATATGCATAAACATGCAAGTATGCATACTCTATTGCATACATGCTAGCAATTATTATTCTACTTTGATCTCTGAATAAAAATTGAAATAAGTGTATCATCAGTCTTCAAACTATAATGGAATATAATGCTTCTTTTGCCTTTTAGACTAGTCTGTTTTTAACAACATTATAATGGTGCTAGGAGCTTCACTGACTCTCCATGCTGTACAAACATAAGCATCAACAGCACCATTATATAATTTGCTTACCATTTCTCTGTATATCATTATACATGTTATTAGTTACATGTAAAGATGGTACTATAAAATGGCTATCTATCACACACACACATATATTATTTTCATTTGCACTATAGTACAAATTATATATGAGTTTATACACACACAGACAGACAGACATACACACACACACAGGTATATATATGTATATATGTATGTATATGAGTGTAAGTGTTTATGTGTTTGTTTTTGTATCCTTAAACAAACGAAAATTATGTGTATTTATACACTCACACATACACACACATTTATATATACACACATTCATATTTAACATGGAATATTCGTAAATATGTAAACATTCATATATTAAGTCTTACTTTTTTTTATTTTAATATCAACTTTTTATGTAACATCATTACACAATATCATAATAAAATACAAACTATTCAAATAAACACACATATTTGTACATATATGTTTGTCTGTGTATGCAAGCATGTGTGCGTGTAGGTGCATGTACTTATGTGAGTATGTGCGTGTGGGCATATGCGTGTTTGTATATATATATATATAAATGGGGAAGAATATTTCTGTTTTTTTACATTTAGCTCATGAATTCCCTCCCATATTAGTGTTGATATTTTGGTCCCTGCTGTCATTGTGACAGGAAGATGTGTTAGGATAGGAAGAGGCACTTAGAATTGCTGGGAGGAGGAAAACAGCTGGGAGGGACTGAGACAGCTGCTTCTACAACAACAGTAGCAGCAACAACACACTGTTTTTCATTTCATTTCTTTTTTTTTTTCTACCACCTACTTTTGTCCTATGCTTTCAACCTTGCTGTCTCTCCCAATTACTGTTTCCTATAAAAAGTCGGTATGATGCTGAGTTCTTAGGAATCATCTGTGCTACTTGGATCGCTGACAGCGAAACAGAAAAGATGAATCTAAGTGGTGATATTGATCTCACTTTGAAATTGTTTAAGGCTTCTGGTAGAAGAGGAAGGAAGAAGACAACGAAACATTTTATTATGTCAAATTCCTGTCATTTCTTTATAGATTTTTGTTTCTCCCAGTTTTTCCAATTAATAAATAATTCGATAGAAGATAT
>NC_068983.1:80683051-80688003 GCF_001194135.2 Octopus bimaculoides
AATTAAAATAAAAAGCAACGTTTAAAGTGTTCTTACCCTCAAGGCATACTAAAGGTGTTCAGCTTAATACATATCAATGAATGACTAGATTGATAAAATTGATGAATAAATATCATTGATAAAGCGGAAATGTAACTGTTTTTATTAATGAAAAAGAAGTAATAAATAATCTAGTAACTGGGCGAAGAATTTTGAGTGGAGATTAAACAATAAATGGTACTTATAATTAATTAGAATAAACAAACATAGTTGTATTTGAAGGTATTTATATAAATTCTTGGAACGTTTTCATTGATTGTATTTCAGTCAATTGTTCTGATCAACACACATTTGTTTTTATATTATTTTTTAAAAATGTATTTTCTTTTCTTTTTTTGTGGAGGTCTTTTTCCATTATTTTTTCTTTAGAAGATGAGGGGAAATGGGGTTTGATATTGTTTTTGTGTGTTTTTAATGTTTTATCAACAGTATTATTGAAGAAGGCAAAGGTGAGAGGAAGATGTAAATGTTTTATCATATCTGGTTCAGTTATCTCATGATACTTAGACCAAATCTTGTCAGAGTCAACCTTGATCTTCATAACCTCAGTGATTGTTAACATAAATTCTGAATAAGATAACAAGATAAATTTAGTCAAGTTTTATACTTCGCTGAAAGCTATTACTGGATGTGCAAGCATATACTGAAGTGATAACAACCAAGATTCCTCAATGGTAAGCAGGTAAGATCAATGTAGAGCATGTTCTTTCTTACAACTCATCTCCTTAATGATGCAGAGTTGTAGGTCAAGTAAAAACCAAAATTAGGTGCATGGCATACATTAATGTAAGGTGTTTCCAATTCTCTCCCAGTCCGCTAGTCCAGTTGGTAGAACATCCACACTAGCATTCTATAAAGAAATATTGGTATGTAAGGGTGATGATGTTCTTAGAAAACCTAGGGACTATGAAAACTTTTAGAAATCCATGATTTGACAGTGTTACTGGTGATGGATGTAGCATTACCATTCAGACTATTTAGTATCGGCACTTCGTCGCTTACGACGTCGAGGGTTCCAGTTGATCCGATCAACGGAATAGCCTGCTCGTGAAATTGACGTGCAAGTGGCTGAGCACTCCACAGACACGTGTACCCTTAACGTAGTTCTCGGGGAGATTCAGCGTGATGCAGTGGGACAAAGCTGACCCTTTGAATTACAGGTACAACAGAAACAGGAAGTAAGAGAAAGTTGTGGTGAAAGAGTACAGCAGGGTTTGCCACCATCCCCTGCCGGAGCCTCGTGGAACTTCAGGTGCTTTCACTCAATAAACACTGACAATGCCCGGTCTGGGAATCGAAACCGCGATCCTATGACCGCGAGTCCACTGCCCTAACCACTGGGCCATTGCGCCTCCACACCATTTAGAGTAAGCTGTACAAATACAGAAGTGTTCTTTATGAAGTGAAAGGGAAAAGATGAAACAACAAAATTCTTGAAAGATGGGGATTCAATATAAAACCATGAAAATGAGTTACATATCGGTGTTTCCATGGCATTTCCAGGAAAGTTAGAATGATACTAAACTGATGTAGATGATGAATATCAACAATTCTGGTACCATTTCTAGGGTGCCATCTGTGTTGTGATGGACTTTCCAGAGAAGTTAGAATGATACAAAAAATTTAAGTTCAGAATATAAGCAATAGGTGAATCATAGATCATTAGTAAACATACAATTAAGACATTATAACAAACTTAAAAATACATATTCCTAAGATATTTTTAACATCAAATGTCTCAAAACATGTTTACCTGAGCATTTAGATACACTTGTAGACAATTTGAGAATTGGCTAACTGGTATGAGCATGAAATGCCTAAACCCAATCCAACCAGTAATCTTTCATGGTTTATTTCCTTTTTAATTATATCTTGTAATTATTGTGAGCTTTATTATTTATTTCCATGCAAATATTCTTTTATTTGTTTCAGACTGTAGCCATGCTGATGCACCACCTTGAAGGGTTTAGTCTAACAGATTGACCCTAGTACTTATCTTTGTTTTAGCCTGGTACTTCTTCTATTAGTCTCTTTTTGCTGAAACATAAGTTACAGGAACATAAACAAACCAACACTGGTTATCAAGTGATCATTGAGGACAAACACAAGCACAAAGATACACACATAAATGTACATATATATATATATATATATATATATATATATATATGACAGGCTTCTTTCAGTTTCCATCTACCACATCCACTCACATGTCCTGATTGGTCTGGGGCTATAGCAAAAGATAGTTGCCCAAAGTGCCATGCAATAGGACTGAACCTGGGTTGGGAAGCAAGCTTCTTACCACACAATCACATCCAATTATATATTGTAGAGTGTCTCACACCACTCACTTTTCAACTTTGTAAACTTGTCTTTCATTTTCTACATTTTTGTAATTTCCTTATGAAAGTTTTGTATTTTCTGTATCTCTTTGAGCCCTTGTAGTAAATAAAGAAAATATTATTGTTATTGTGTTGTTGTTGATATTATTATTATTATTTTATGTTTGACTTTGCATTTGTACAAGTTGGCTCCAAGCCTCACCCAGAGACCTCAAGAGCCAACAAGTTAGAAGTTCATGTTGGTGTTATGCCTAGGGTGCTATATATTTGGTTTTGTACACAGTGTTGTTCTAGAGAATGTTTAAGGAACTATAAGAAAATTGTATTTGCTTTAAAATTCAAGATTACATAGACAATATTTTACGTAGGATATGGGCAGTTTCCATGCGCACTATCTTTTGAATTTCTGCCATTTTGGGATGTCCTGGTATCTAAGCTATCATTCCTATGACAACAGGTATTGTTTTAGTCTTCAGGTTCCACATTTTGCTAATTTCTTTTTCAAGATCTTTATACTTGCTCAGTTTTTGGTAGGTCTTGACAGATATGTTTATATTGATTGGGACAGTCATATCAATGAGGAGGCATGATTTTTGTCTGAAGTCTTTCAATATGATGTCTGGCCTATTTGCATCTTTCTTTCTGTCAGCTTGAATGGTGAAGTTCCAGAGGAGTGAAATGTGATCATTTTCAAGCACTGGAAGTGGTTTGTGTTCCCACCAGTTTTTATCATGGAACAAGTCCAGGTTTTTGCAAATTACCCAGTGACTATATTGTGAAGCTTTATCATGCCTATTGAGATACTCTGTAGGCACAAGAAGACTGCACATGGAAAAACATGATCAATGGTCTCATTTTGTTGTTGACATACATGACATATTGGGGAGCTGCCATTCTTTAATATGTTGGTCTGGTAGTTCCTTATAGGTAGGCATTGATCTTGGGCTGCTATGATAAACCCTTCTGTTTCTGATTTTAAACCAGAAGCCATTAGCCATTGATAGGTAAGGGCTTTGTCAACATCGGCATTATTCGCTCTCTTTGGGTATTTACCATTGACAGGTTTTGTTTTGTCATTTATCAGTCAGAATATCTAAGGCAGCTGTTTTAGCATGAGTTTTCATATGCTTAGCTTTTTCTGCCCTTGTTTCTAGTACGTCTAATTCTGGAATTTGTTGTATTCAGAATTCACTTAGATATTCCTTTGCCTGTTTTGTTACTGAGTAAGATGCTTTCTTGCTTTCATGTTTTGAGACAAGTTTTAGCATCCAGTCCTCAGAGTTTTTCCGATAGGTGTCTAGGCCAATTGTGGCAATCTTCATTGTTAATGCCAGTTGTAAAAGTCCACGGCCTCCCTCTTTTCTTGGAAGATAAAGTTGATCTATATCTGACAATAGGGTGGTACATTCTATGCATTGTCAACAATTTTTGTATTTTTCTGTCAAGATTACATATTTCAGTAATTGACCAGTTAATGATATTGAAACTGTAAATCACAACTGGTATGGCTAAAGCATTGATTGCTTCGATCCTGTTTCTTGCATTCAGCTCTGTCTTCAGTATTGCTCTCACCCTACGATAACATTCTCTTCTGATCCTTTCCCTCATCACTGAATGCTTGATATTGTCCCCTTCAATTACCCCTAGGTATTTGTATCTCTCTGCTGGTTTTAACTCTTTTATGACATTTTGCTGGTCAAGTAGATGTTTTTGTCATTTTTCCTTTGATAAAGGTAGCTTTTGCACATTTATCAAGGCCAAATTGCATCCTGATGTCATCACTGAATTGTTTAACAACCACTAGTAAGCCCTTGAGTTGTTGGTCATTTTTTACAAATATCCTCCTTCTCCTCCTTCTCCTCTTCCTTCTCCTCCTCCTCCTCCTCTTCCTTCTTCTTCTTAGGGTGATGAGCTGGTTAAATTGTTAGCACACCAGGCAAACTACTTAGTAGCATTTTGTCTGTCTTTGCATTCTGAGTTCAAATGCTGCCAAGGTTGACTTTGCCTTTCATCCTTTCGGAGTCGATAAACTAAGTACCATTTGCGTGCTGGGGTCAATATAATCAATTTACTTCCTTCCTGAAATTGCTCACCTTGTGCCAAAAATTGGAAATGTTTATTATTATTGTGTTGTTATTATATTATTAGGGAGCATTTCAGTACTATAGAAAATGACATTATTTACATTATTTACATTTGATGGATATTTGTCCTCATCTTGTTTGTTGTTAACACGTTTCGGCTGATATACTCTCCAGCCTTCATCAGGTGTCTTGGGGAAATTTAGAACCTGGGTTCTCATTCCTAAGGTATTTTTCGATGTTGTTATTATTAGTATTATTATTATTATTATTCAGGTCACTGCCTGGAATTGAACTAGGAATATTGGGGTTAGTAGCCCGCACTCTTAGCGACTATGCCATATGCCCGTGGACAATTATGGAGTGAATTTTAGGGCTTATAAATCTAATATTCTTCTATCCTTCCTTAATACCAGTTCCCATATGCTGTTCATATCTGCACTCAGTCTACTTAGGAGGTTGTTGTGTATTCTCTTCTATTGGTTGTTTT
>NC_068983.1:80688101-80709179 GCF_001194135.2 Octopus bimaculoides
ATAACAGACAGAGAACACCACTGGAAAATACGAAAACTAAAAGAAGCAGCACATATGCTAGGACATAACAACCTCCTAAGCAGACCAAGTGTAGATATGAACAGCATATGGGAACCAGTATTAAGGAAGGATAGGAGAATATTAGATTTATAAGCCCTAAAATTCACTCCATAATTGCCCGTGGGCATATGGCATAGTGGTTAAGAGCACGGGCTACTAACCCCAAAATTCTGAGTTCGATTCCAGGCAGTGACCTGAATGATAATAATAATAATAATGATATCAAAAAATACCTTAGGAATGAGAACCCAGGTTCAAAATTTCCCCAGGATACCTGAAGAAGGCTGGAGGATATATCACCCGAAACATGTTAACAACAAACAAGATGAGGACAAATATCTGTCAAATGTAAATGATGTAAATAATGTACATAATTCTTCAAATATAGGACTATAGAAAATGACATTTGCTCAAGTTGTCATGCAGCAGGATTGAACCAAAGGCCTGATAGTTGTAAAGTGAATGTCTTAACCATTCAGCCATATTATAATAACTTGTAAGTGGTCATATTAGTAAAGAGAGTACTCAACACATTGTGTAGAATAAATATATTTATTATAATTTAGCTGATAAATATTACTACTTTTGTTGACTTGAAATTTCATATTAAATATAGTATTTTTCAGATGGATGTGATGGAAGAGTTAACTTTCATTCAATTTACATCTGTCTGAAAAATACTCTAATTGATACTGAATTTAAAGTCATGGAAAAGTATTAATGTTTATTTACAGTATTATCATATATATGTATACATATGTATGTATATGTGCAGATGCACATGTATGTATGTATGTATGAGTATATGTATGCATGCATATTAATACCTTGTCGTAGTGAATAAGACCTGCCTGTCACTGCAGAATTGATACTGGTGTTGGTGCCACATAAAAAGCACCCAGTACACTCTGTGGAGTGGTTGGCATGAGGAAGGGCATCCAGCCATAGAAATCATGCCAGAACAGACAATGGAGCCTGGTACAACCCTCCCACCCCCGTCTTACCAGCTCTGATCAAACTGTCAAATTCATGCCAACCTGGAAAACAGACATTACATGATGATGATGATGATGATGAGGATGATGATGATGATGATGATATCCAAAAATTGAACAGAACAGTGCAATTTGAATTTAAATTGCATAATGCATAACTAGTATTTAGAAATTCATGTGCATTCTTATACTTCAAAAGAGAAAACAGTGAGAACTCATATTATGATCCAAGTTACCTTTCACTGGTTTCCATTGATAAGAAGTGAACTTATAGAAAAAAAAACAAAATAAGAGTGTGTGCTCATAAATTATCTAGTCATGTCATCTTACACATATTTCATCAATAATATCTGTTATATAATGAAAACATTATAAGAAGATTATATCATCAAATCATCAAAGAAAAAGAGATTAACCTTGGGGAAAATGAGACACATAATCACACTTTTCCATAAGCTTGGAGTTGATCCACATAGAGAGAAAATAGTGAAAAGTTTGAAGAGGATAAGAGGTAAATCTTGATTACACTTTCTGAAAATAATAGAAGAGACTTACATCAGGAATAGTTGCCATAGTGAGTTGCAGTAATCAGACAAGTTTTCACACTTGATGATTGTATATAGTGGGAAGTCAGATAAAATAAAAGAGAATTTAGGAGGAGTTTTGTACGTATAAAGTTGGAAGCAACTGTAGTGGTTTTATCAGTAGGAATGCTACATACTCCACCATATCAAATCAGTGGCACATATGATAATTCTGCAGAGTTAGTAGAGACCTTCATTTTCCCAAAGATCAGATGGCCAGACAGTAATCTGTGAGGCAAGCAAGTTATAAGAATGTGCAATGCACAAAGGCCTCCTTTGCCAACTGTTTACTTATCAGAAGTAGTATGTAAACATCTCTGTTTGTGACGGTCAGTTACTTCCAGTTATAAGCAATAGTTTTTAGTTTTGCAACTGTATGGTTGTAAATGACCCATTTGAGTGATCTGATAGCTGTGGGCTTATACTAAATGAGAAATATAGTGGGGGCCATCTAGCAGGGTGGTGTCCCAACATGGCCACAGGCTTTTGGCTGGAACACACACACAAAAAAAAAAGAATAACAACTTAGTTGTCTTGTATGGTTCAGAAGTGACGTATATTTGCTTCTAAGAATAGCCAGCTTAGAACTAAGCATTTACCTGGCTCAAGCTGTCACAGGATTTGATTGTTGTGTGTAGTTGTACAGCAGAAAGATATGAAGTGTACCTGTGATTGAGCTATCTGATAAACTAATGGAGAAAAGTTAGGGTTTGAAGATGAGAAAAAAGGTAATGAATATTTGAAAAGTCAATTTGTTGGTGAAGAATGTGGAACAAGCAGTTTATAATAGTGACAGTGCAATGTCTCTGCCATTGGTGTCTCAAATGGAGCTGACTGAGAGTGAATAGAAGCTGTATGCACTGAAGCTACAATGATGATGACTTCAGAAAGTGGTGGGTTGAGGTAAAGGCCCTTAATGTAGCATAAAGTAGGCAAACAATTTATGATGCTTGAAGGAGTTAGGAGAGCATTGAAGATAGGAAATGTATTTAGAGTCATGAAGAAAAAAAACACCCTGTGATAGAAAAACAAGAAAGAATCCAGTGTTAAAGAATCCAGTGAGATGGGTGAGAAGTGAATTCTATTTAAGTGCAAACATCAGCTTTCTCAAAGAAACTGGAATGTTGAGTATAACTTGGAAAGCAGACATGAGTTGGAGATGGAAGATGAAGCAGTTGTGTCTCAGTGAGTAATAAAATTTGAGATTTGCCTGTTATAAGAAGGTGGTGCCTCAGATTATTGTTTGTACAAAGTTCAAGAATGTGAGTGAACGGATTGATTATAATCTTTATAAATATTGTACAATTTTAACAATTTTTTTGCTTACTTCTTACGTTTGAAGAAACTTTGGAAAAAGAAAATAAACAAAAACATAAATCCTCTGATATTTTTAAATAAAATGTCATGTGTGAAGTATATTTATAAATCTGTTAATTAACTTATTTGTAAATTGAAAGACAGCTTAACACTGAGCTATTAGAGTTGTGGTTTGATTCTGAGAATGAACAGGTAGTAAAATAACTGATGGAAGTCTTTTAGACTTATTACTGAGTTATTGTTGTTGCTCTTGTTATCATCATGATCATCATAATTTTCATCATTATTGCTGCTGTTGTTGTTGTTTCATACTTGATCCTTTCATATTCAAAATTTGGCAAGATATGACAGATTTCAAAGTATAGATTTTCATAATTCTATCACATGAACAAATTCTGTCATTTATGAAACTTTAAAGAAAAAAAAGCGTCTTTTACTTTCTCTTCTTTTTGGCATTCCATCATTACTACTACTACTACTACTACTACTACTACTACTACTACTACTACTACTACTACTACTACTACTACTACTACTACTACTACTACTACTACTACTGCTGCATTCCCATTAACTCCTATTATATAAATCAACACAGCCAAGGAAAATGACAGATATTAGCTGAAGATTAGTGTGGAGTAATGGATGAAAAGGCATTGAGGGCATATTTAGATTTAGACACCAACAATGGAACATACTTGTCAGAAATGATGATTGACTTGTTTTGTTTTTTTTAATTTTTTTTTTTTACTTGGAATAACAAGTAAACTAATAAAGATTGAAGATCAGAAATTAATATATAGGCTGTAACTTTAGTGAAGCCAAATGCCGTTTTGATTTTTAAAATCAAATAAATTTTAATAGAAAATAATTTCTTTATTTTAGTTGTTAAAATGGTCATCCTCAAAATAAATAAAAGTAGGATTTTTTTTTTACATGTGTACTTTTTACATTTTTTTTTATTGCTTTTATATTCAAATAGCTTTGCATAGATATATGTGCATATGTGTTTTTATAGCTAGTATAATATGTATATGATTAAGTTTGAGTGTTCTTGTTGTAAAAGTGTTTACTTGTCTACAGATATTATGTAAATCAAAATGTTTTTGAATCAGATTTGATGTCTGAAATTCACACAGTCTATTCACACAGTCAGTGTGTCTGTCTCTCTATTGTTAAGTAGTTTAAGTGAAGAAACTTCAAATTTATGAATGAAAGACAAAAAGTAAATAAATAAAAAAGTAAAATAGAAAAAAAATAAAATAAATTCAGATAAAATAAAACTGAATATGCCCCAAAAGAATAATAAATAAATGCATGAATAGCAAAAACATTTTGCCTTAGTTATTTGATCATTAAGACTTTTTTTTTTTTGCCAGTGCTTTTCCGTGCATATCATCCATTTTATTTTTATTTGTAGCAGCAGAGAGACAGTACTAATCTCATGGACTTGTATAAAACCTTTCCCCATTCAAAGAGTTAACTAATGCTAAATTTGTTAATATTATGCTTAGCAAGTTCAGTTAATGGTAAATATGAATTTTTATAGGTTAATATTTAGTGGCAGCACTAGAAATTTTAGGAGAGAATAGCCTTAAGGAAGATAGATCACATTGAATTATTTAATTCAAACCTCTGATTGAATAAGTAAGGTTAGCAGAAAGAAGACAAGTGTGAGGAATAAGAAAGGGATCTGTCATCTGCATCTCCATTACTGATAATGACTGAGGAATGGTAAATGGAAACTCAATGTAATAGTCTTTACCACTGTTGTAAAGAAGAAGCAAAACTCTAAAATATTACAATTCTGTTTCTTACCTGGAATAGTATTTTTTTTTTTGTACGTGTGTTTGTAACCCTGTAAATCTATTTCTTTTTATAGACTTCTATCTGATCAATTTATAAATCAATTTTTATACCAATTTCCTCTTGAAAGTCAGAAAAATCCAATTTTGATATGCTTCCTTGCAATTTTGAAGCATTTATTAATTTAATTTGAAATGGTCGTCAAATTTTTTTTATTAATACTGTGGATTTACTTTTCCTGTGATTGGATTAAATTGCTTTTGATACACAAGTAAATAAATAATTTTATTGAATTATTAATGTCTGTATGAAAAGAGGTTTATATTGCTTATATTAGATACTTGATCATATATGACAAAAGTTACAGTTGGCCAAGTTAATAGACTACTAGGCTGCTAACTGAGGGAGTTAGTAGTTTTCATCTGTCATAAGCAATAGTTACAATCAAGTCATTTAGCTCTCATTAGCTAAGTCTAAACTAAATAATGATAGATACCACAGAATAATGTAGCATCCCTGTTGCAAACAGTGATAGCATTAAAAAATTGAGAGATCTTTTGGCAGCATGCAGTGTTGAGTTCAATTCCTATTGCAGGCATAGTGGAAGTCACTCAGGTTGAGTTGTTCTAGATGCGTTTTAAGAACACAAAATTTTACTAGTTGATATGTCTTAGGCTTTAAGGCGATGAGCTGATGGAATCATTAACACATTGGACAAAATGCTTAGTGACAATTCATCTCTCTTTATGATCAGAACGCAAATTCCAGCAAGGCTACTTTGCCTTTTTATCCTTTTGAAGTTGATAAAATAAGTACCAGTTGAGTGCTATGGTCGATGTAATCGACTTATCCCCCTCCCCCAAAATTGCTGGCCTTGTGCCAAAATTTGAATCGATATATCATTGACTTTACCATTATTTGAATGTAAAATGAGAGAATTAAAGACAGATGGAGAAAAATAGTATATGTAATTAAATATGTATTGAACTTGAAGTGATCTTTGAACAAATGAGTTGAGGAACTTATTATTTTTGAAAACTGTTAGTTAGTGTATGTAGAGGGCTATGAGTACATATTCATTGGAAAGCTACTGTGAGCTGATAGTACTAGCAAGTGAAAAACTAAAATTTGGTGAATGAACACTTTGAGGTAGTTTGATCAAAACTTTGCATGTTGGACCTTGCACTTAAATTAATGTCTGGAGATATTCTCCCTTGAATATATGCTAGTGAAGGAAAACAGAGGTAATTAAATGAATAATTTTTCTTTCATAAGATAGTCAGATGAAAAGGGGCAGTGCCCAAGACATTAGGCGAAGATCCCAGTTTAAGCATCTAGATTATATTCTAGTACATGATGTTGTGATGCTTTCTTCAGTGCCAAAAGGCTCTTCCTGCAGCTGGATACTACCAAACCATTGGAGAGTCACTCATGAGTTTGGTTTCTAATTTAATCTTTTGTATGAACTGAAATTAAGAATTAGTCAATGGATTCCAAGTAAAATGATTTTAAAACTAATTACTGACCATTGAAACTCATTATGAGATATAAATATACTTGAGGGAGTACTGCTGTAAGTTATCCACAAAATGAATAATAATGGGCAGTTTTATGAAGGCCTTCGAGAAATAATCTTCATTATCATTCAATTGAAATTACATAATATTCTCATTTGTTTTTGTGAATTTATTCTTAATTCTTTACTGCCTTACTGAGTTACACATAAAATTATAACTCAGATGTAAATACAATGAATATTCAAATTTATGATGTTTTAATAAAAATTCATGCTGTTAACTAAATTTGACAGTTGTATTATTTGTGATTTTTATCTAGCAAAATCATCTTGTGATAAACTGAATAACAAGCAATAGGTATCCTATTACAAATGTTTAAGTATTAAATATTTCATTCCTATTCTTTTAGGTTTGGAAAATTTAATAATTTGATTGTAAATAAATCCTTCTCCAATACCAGAATAAAGATATCGGCAAATAATCTCTATTTTTTTTTTTTTTTTTTTTTTTTTTTTTTTGTTTTTGGTGGGGTTATAATAAGAGTGGAAATATAATAGATTTATGTTACCTTTAAAATTATTGTTCAATTCAAAATCAGGATATTTCTGTACAACTATATCTTAAGGCTTATATCTCATACAAAAATATACTTTACAAGAAACCTTAAAAATCTACTCTTGATTTTACTGCTATCCAATAATCACATTATTAAAATACACCTTTTATAGACATACAAATTTAATACCTCACAAATCTTTTAAATTAATTGTCTTTACTTTATGTAAAAAGTAAGGTTTTGATTTCTTGAACAAAAATCAATGATGGTATTGTATTTATAGTGCTGCCCATTTAGCATTATTGTTCACATTATTTTTTCATTTTCCATTGTACATTCCAAATCAGTTTACATTATCTTTATAAATGAAAAAATTAAAATATAATTCTAAGTATTTGATAAATATATTTTTAAACATAAAATGATTTGCTTTTGTGAAGTTGGTGCTGATCTTAATCAAAGAGAAATGAAAATTATATATTGTAGTATGATTTATAAGAGTTGTATTCTTATAAAGTATCAAACTGGTATCACATGTTACATTTCCCTAAAAGAAAACTTGATATTCTGGTAGTTGGTAGATTTTGGTTGAGTATTGTCTTTTAAATACAATGCTGAAAGGCAAAAATTTGCCTGAATATTGAAAGTTATGTTCATTTCTAATCAATTCACTGTATTTGAATCAATAGCCTCTGCCTGGACAGTAAAGTTTATAGTTTTAAATATTTTTCTTCAAATACATATATAGGAAGAATAGAATAAAATTCACATGATGTATATTTAAACTGATGCTTTCTTTGAGTGTAAATCCTACACTGATCATATAGACATACATATGTATGTGTGTGTGTGTGTGTGTGTGGTCTATTTATTTGCATTTTTTAAAATACAAATAGAATATCTAAATGAAAACATTTGTTTTCTTAAAGCAGCTAATGTTCAACAATCTTGTACTTTTACTTAGTCATTTTTCTTTATTACTTCAGCAAGCACAGAAAAGACTATCCTTTACTGTTGAGATCAGAAAAAGACAAAATATGTCTGGAGTCACCTGCTGTTCTTACTGAACAGTGAATGATAATGATATAAGCATAAGGCTTATATCATAATGTTGGTATTATCATAATGTATTTTTCTCATTACACACACACACACATCTATGGTTATCACTAGCCACTGCAAGGATGATTTTCATCTGTTTCTAATGATATTGCATTTTTAAACACAGCTCATCTATAAAAGATACTATTTCTAGATAAACACCACAATAAATTTCACACTGTAATATATTTAGTATGATATAAACATGTGGTTATTTTAATCTAATACTGCTTCTGTTGCATATAACAAATATGTAGGTTTGGCTGTGAGGTGGAGACGCTTGGAGGTGTTTGTTTTCCAACCACATAGCTTGGGGTTCAATTGCACAGCAGGGCACCTTGAACAAGTGTCTTCTCCTATAGCCTTGGACCAACCAAAGGCTTGTAGACAGAAACTAAAAGAAGCTTGTCATATCAATCTCCATGTTAACACAGACAAAACAGAATACTTAAATCAAGATGCTACAATCAGAACAGTATCAGATACACTGCTCAACTGTGTTGAAGAATTTACTTATCTGTATAGTAAACTCTCTAGCAGGAAAAATGATGTAAACACAAACATTGGTAAAACCCAGGGTGCTACTGACAAGTTGTTTCCAGTGTGAAAATCTAAGCTTTCAGACAACATCAAAAGGATCCTCTTCCAAGCAACTGTTATCGCTGTTCTGTTGTATGGCTACTCAGCATGGACTCTAATCTCAAAACAAGAAAGAAGATTGGATGGCCGCTATACTCACATGCTAAGAGTAGCTTCGAATGTCCAGTATTAGACATCATCAAAGAGTGTAGTCAAACTCACAAGGCATTGCTGAAGAGCTAAAGACATAGTTGTCAGTGAAGTTTTTTGTGGGATCTTACACAAGGAAGAGCTAGGAGGAGATGGAAAACCAAGACCTGTATCAAGTACATGTGTGATGACATTAACTACGTCTCTGACCTGTTGAATATGATGAACAATAAAATTGGATGGCAACATGCAAGCAGTATGATGATGATGATGATGATGATGATGAGGATGATGATGAGGATGATGATGATGATGAGGAGGAGGAGGAGGATGATGATGATGATGATGAGGATGATGGTGGTGGTGGTGGTGGTGGTGATGGTGTCTGTCTGTCTGTCTGTACATTTTTGTGTGTGTGTGTCTGTGTGTGGATGTGTGCCTGTGTGTGTGTGTAAAATAATAATGATAATAATTGAGTCTTGCATTGATTTTGACATATGAAGGCCTAAGAACATTTTTGTTCTTATTTTGTTTTAGCTTTGATGTCTGCGTAACTGATGAGAATTTAATCCACCCAGTGATTCACAGACAAACCTGCAAACTGGACACAAGAAAGGATTGTTATACTAAGTGGATGACAAGTTAATTTGAAACATTGTCTTTGCTCTCAGTTGTTTAAGGTACATATATGTGTGTGTATGTGTGTTTGTGTGTGTGTGTTTGTGTGTGCACACGCATGTGTGTATGTGTGTGCATGTGTGTATGCATGTTTGTACCGTCTTGACTCGATACATGTAGTAGTTGTAAATGAGTTTCACCATCATACAAACAACATTATTATTTATTTCCTGTTTTCTGTGAAAACATGTCTGGCCATAAGAAAATATTGCTTTGCATGGAAACAGATAAGGGTTGATGACAGGAAGGGCATCCAACTATAAAAAAATCTGCCTCATTAAATTCCATTTGACTCATGGAAGCATAGAAAAATGGATGTTAAAACAATTCTGACAATGATGACAACGATGTTGATGATGATGTGTATATATACACACACTCATACACATGCACACACACACACACACACACACACACACACACACATATATATATATCACAAAAACCACAATTAGTCATATACACCATACACATGAATGCATATTATACACAAATATATATGGCATGTTAATTTATTCAAGTTCAGTTTCAAGTTTGCTTTGAACAGTTGCTATCATAGTAGAATGTACAGACATTACACACATATATCCAGTATTATAATACGGTAACATAGACCATTAAATATTTTACTGTTTCCTATATAATCCATGTTCGTCTTGTTTGTATACACAAGCATGTTCCTGTGTGGTCTATACTTATAATATGGCTCTGTCTTCCACCTTCATTGCAGTGAGAGAAGACAATGTGCTTTCTACCTTAAGCAATAACCTACCTGGAGTTTTGTTAAGCTTAATTAAATTGAATGCTTTTTATTCATTCGAATGGGGGATCACAAGTGAAACCTCTACATTTATAAAAAATTTTCCTGCTGTCTTTCAGTGACAAAGATTATAAACAACTCTCCAAAACATGTCCAGATTTAGAAACTAAAAACTTCATGTCAAACATTGTGCGAAATTATATTATTGAATGGAATTTGATCATCTACAAGCTCATTTTGAAACTTTCTATCCTCATATATGAAACTAAAACAAACAAGCAAATAAATGGATAAATAAAAACAAAAAAAAAAATCACTGTAACTTTATAAAAAAATAGAGCAGTGAAAAGAAAGAAATAGGAAAACTTAGCTTTCACTCTTTGAGAAATAATGAATGATGTATTCCTTAGGAATTCACTTGTAGGTAGTATTTTAAGAGACTTTCTAATAGTTTTTATGTAAAGAGCTTTGGAAAACTTATACTTATTTGAATCTAAAGCATTACCTTCATTGAATAATCTGTTCATCGTAGTTTTAGTTATAATCCCAATGAAAATGGCTGAATAGCTGAGTTGATTTTCTTCATCTTTGGTATCTATTTTATAAATTTACTCAAAAGATTAAGAACAGAATGTAATTCACTGTCTAACAGGTGAATCAATAAGTGTTCTCTTCTCAAATCAAGTTGAAATTGGTGAAAGATAATAAAATAGTAAATATCTTTTTGGCAGCATGATAAAAGAGCAAATATATCTTTAAGACAGGATTTGAAAGGAGCATCTTTGAGGCAATTAATCTGGGAGGTTTATTAATACAAACTATGTAAAATACTCTGCAGTGTATCAACAAGCAGAATTACCATCAGAATTATCATCATTTCATTAATCCTTTAGTATCTAAACTTGCCATGTCTGGCTCAAATATTCTACCTGTTTTATGTTCAAATCAGCTAGTACTGGCCTGCCACACCTACTCTACAATGTCATTCTAAATTAAGCAATCACATATTAGCAATCATATTATTGAAATCTCAAAGCTACAAGAAAATGCATTCAAAACAATGTGAATGAATAAACATTATATTTGACAGAGTAATCTGAATGCTAAAGTGTTAAAACTGTTTCTAGGTTTACCCATCTTGCACATACATTCATAAAAAATTTTCTGTACTCAGTTGCATAAAAGCATTAAAACTCATCTAACAGATCAATGTAAAAGTCTTCTAGGTTAAAACTACATATATTCATAAATTTGGCTGAAACAAAAGAAGCGAATTAAGTTTTAGATAACAATGCAATGTGATTAGTAATACATTATACTGTGGAACTTGTCTAAATGAACCCTTCTTTGACATACATCGGAATCAGCTGAAAAACAGTTTGAAACAAAGGTTATAGAATGCCTTTGGCAATGCTCTGCAAAGAGTATAGAGAATCATAAAGTTTTTGATAAAGGTGCAGGTGTGGCTATGTGGTAAGAAGCTTGCTTCCCAGCCACATGATTCTAGGTTCAGTTCCACTGCATGGCATGTTGGGTTAGTATTTTCTTGTATAGCCCCTTGGGCTGATCAACTTCTTGTGAGTGGATTTAACAGACAGAAATAGAAAGAAGCTTGTCATATATGTGTGTATGTCTATGTATGCATGTATGTGTGTGTGTGTGTGCACCTTTACATCTGTGTTTGTCCCCCACTACTGTTTGACAACCAGTGTCGGTATGTTTACACCCCATAACTTAGCAGTTCAACAAAAGAGACCAATAAAATAAGTACCAGGCTTAACAAAGAAAATAAAAAATAAGCAATCAGGTAAATTCATTTGACTAAAATTCTTCAAGGTGGCACCCCAGCATGGCCGCAGTCTAATGACTGAAACAAATCAAATATAAAAGATAGGGGAGAATTTCTGAAATACAGAATTTCTGAAATAAAGTAATTTTCTGCCAAATACATGAATACATGAAGAAACAGCAAAACCTGGAAATTCCTACATAATGCAGAAAGGTCGACAGGTATGTTATTCGACATACCTATATTCACTACTCCATTTACTGGAGCTTTTTTAAGAAGCAAAATTATGACAGATCTCCTCAAAATATACAAAAAAATATTAATCTATTGATGCCTTATTTATAGTTTTAGTTTATGTAAAATTAATAAATGAAAAGAAATTAGCCTCCCGGTAATAAAGAAAAAGGGAATTGCATCAAATATAATTAATCAAGCAATACAAGGGAAATTTTTTAAATAGATTAATAGAAATAGGCAGTTTATGAATGATTTGTTGCTAGCCTTTAGCTCACCCTGATGAAAAGCTAAGCAAGGAATTTAGTTGACACATCAGTTGACACATTAAAGATGAAAACTGCCATTGTTATATTTAGTCATTAGTCTTAAGTATTTAGTGATTTTATGAAAATTCAAGTAAAAGCCTGACTTGTATAACAGCATTGGTAAAGTTATGTTAAAATTTTAGAAGTGTCATGTTAAAATCTCAGGTTATTAAAATATAAAATTTGTTACTAGAATACAGGGCAATGACAGAATTTGTAACACCTGTTATGTTTTGACTGGAATAATGTAGAAAATATGAAATATGATACTGAAACATTCCGGTACTCAATGAGATTGAAAGTTTTTGAAAAGAATATTCTTTAAGAGACATAGAGAAATAAGGAAAATATTTGTTTAAAACAAAGAAAATTAAGTAAATATTTAAAGAGGAAAATGACTTGAGCGCATGTATTATTTTAAAATCCATTGTTATATTTTAATTACTTATTTTAATTACTTATAATTAAAATGTTACAGTCTAACAGCATCATTCTGATTTGTGCAGAAATTTTTCACTTTTATATAAGAGTGACTTTGCAAAACAAAGTTTAATTTAGTTCCACAAGTTTTCAACTGGAAAACAACTTGCTGAAAGGTGCTAATGTAAGATGATTTACTTATGCTGATGTTTTCAATCATTGCATCCAGAATAAAGGGAATCATTAAAAATATTGTTTTGTAATTTAAAATTTAGGCACAATTTCGATAAAAATGTTATTAAATAACATGTCAGCTAAAAGCTAAATGACAAAATTCAATTTACGATATTTATAAGTTTGGTTTTAGTTCTTAGAAATCTTAGCTGTACTTATTCTCTCTTGAGATATGTTTTAGTTGCTGAAATACATAAAGTGTGTTTAGAATATTTTCAATAGAAAGTGTGTTTAATTAATTATTTGTGAAATAAATTGCAATTACACTTTGTGTACAAAATATACTTAGAGATGTTTTACAGGAGACAGAGATAATTTAGAGCTTAAGCTTTTTTTAACATTTACTACATATTTAGGAAATTCTGTCTAAAGGGTGAGTTTGTGGAGTTGTTAGCTAACTCCTCCTACATCGGTTTATCGATTTTGATGAAACTTGACACGTGAGTAGAACTCATGTCTGGACACCTCATGGCATACTCAGATTGTTGAAAAAGTCAATAATAGGGCCCCTCGAAGGGATCTTTATATATATCTAATATATTTTATTTTAAGAGCCAAGGGAAATAACCCATTCGCCCCTGAAAGGGATCCTTATATATAGCCAAGGGAAGTACACCATTCATTTTTCTAAATTATTTGGTAAAAATGAAATTGAGTATGTTTATTTCTTAGTATTTGAACTGTTAGAGTTATTTTCGCAATTTATCCAGTACAACCCTTAAACAAGTAAATAGCATTTTCCTGAACAATAGATCCACTTATTTCGGTTAGTGACTTATTCATGAATATACCAACACTAGCGTCCCTGAGGGTAATATTCTCTGGGAAGGCACAAAAGCTCTTTTCAGAGTTATTTAATTTGAATTGTTTTTATCTCATATCTGATTTGCCTGTTATTATGTAACATGCTTCATGATTTTAGTATATGTACCCTATTAGCATTTCCTCCTATGTTCTATATACTTTAGGAACACATTAAAGCCCTTTTGGGGGCTACTTTATTTGAATTCTTACTATTGGGTAACTAATTTCATGTTATTACATAACTGACTTTACAATTTGGGTATTAATAACTCATTGGGAATTCCTAAAAGCAAGATCCTGTGTAAGACAGTTCTGTATTCTCTGTAAATAAAAAAAAACCGTTTTAAGGACTACATACTTTGTATTGTTGTTATTGGATTAAAAAAACAATTATGAGAGTGGAACCAAGGGATAATCTCCACTTTCCCGGGAATTACCGGGTACGTCAGCTAGTATACAAATATTTCCTATTACTAGTACGATTTCAGAGATGCCAGTAAAGGAACCAATGCATAAACAAGCAGTTTCAATATACAACAACCTACAAATTATGCTATATAATGTACCAAGTGCTTTCTGGAATGGTAGTGACACAATGTTGACTTATGAATTAACTTATAACTCAGTGCATTCTGATACATTAATGTACCATCTAGTAATACTTCTTTATGTTTTTAGCTTACTGTTAATATTCAGAAATGTTATTATTACTGGAAGAATTATGTTTTAACAGGAAAATATATCTATTTTATAAAATATTCTGAAGGTAAGCAATGTAATTTCTTCAGATTGTACTAATTATTGATCAATATAAAAATGCAATCTAGTATTTTAAAGATACAAAATCAGTGTATACTTCCATGTATAATTATTTTTCTTATAAGGTTTATAATGTTGAACTCACAAAAAAATGCCCTTCCTAACGCCAACCACTCCGAGAGTGTAGTGGGTGCTTTTACGTGCCACCAGCATGAGGGCCAGTCACACGGTACTGGCAACGGCCATGCTCAAAAAGGTGTTTTTTAAGTGCCACTTGCACGGGAGCCAGTCCAGCAGCACTGGCAATGACCTCGTTCAAATGATTTTCTAATGTGCCGCCAGCACAAGTGCTAGAAGGTAACGCAGGTAACGACTACGCTCAAATGGTGCTATTTACGGGCCACTAGCACGGAAGCCAGACAGCTGCTCTGGCAATTAATATGTTTAACAGTGCTGTTAGTGCTCCACTGGCGCAGGTGCCAGTCATCGAGTATGGTTCAATTACGATTTCTCTTGCCCCAACAGGTCTTCGCAAGTAGAGTTTAGTGTCCAATGAAGGATAGGTTGGCATGGGTACCAGTCGTCAAATTTGGTTCGATTTCGATTTCAGATTTCAAATATCAAATTCCAAATTCCAAATTCACTTGCCTCAACAGGTCTTCGCAAGCAGGGTTTTTAGTGTCCAATGAAGTAAAGATACGAATTAGTGAGCTGGCTACACTTCTGGCAGAGGTCACAGATTATGCCCTCACTTGCCTTGCCGAGTCTTCTCACGTACTGCACTGAATATATTTCACAGATTCCCACCGAAGTTAAGAAATGCTGTGGTAAATTGTCAAAAGATTTCTTGATACATTTCAAAGCTGGTTTCTAACATTATTCCACTCTGTCATATATCATTCATTTGTAACATAGATTCAAACCAGGGGTGTATATCCCAGGTGTGCAAGGTGAGTTGCTGCGCACCCATCAAAAATGGCAAATTATTCATTAATTTAATCATAAATCTGAATGGAAAACTTTTGTTATACTCTTGCTTGAAATTTGGTGGCATTGGGTGTGGTAGCACACCCAATAAAACAACCACCATATGCCTCTGATTCAAACCAATTTAAACATTTCTGCAATATGGCTGCAACAAAGTATCTCAAGGGAGTGTTATGCATACTAAATACACAGTATTTATTTTAGGGAATCAAATAACTTTTTAGGAATGCTGGAAATCTAAAGACAACATGTAAAGGAGATAACTCAACCAAGATCAAGAGACCAAAGATGATTGGAAAATATTGATAAGGCATACGAGAATGGGTCTTGTCATTAAAACTAACTGGTGAAAGCAGCAGATATGTTTAAGCTTTACTAGTCCTCTTCAGTGGAGCATATTCTATTCAGTTAGTATGACTTAGAAGTTATTGAAATGTTATCATTCTTCCTCAGTTGTTTGAACTAGAATACTTGAAATACGTTAGTTGTGATTAGCAGTATGACACTTTAATTTGTATTTTATATTAATTATATATTCTGTCGAACCTATGTCAGCTTGGAAGATGAATGATGATGATGATGATGATTTAATTATAAATTAAAAGTCGATGATGATGTTGATGATGTTGATGATGATGATGATGATGTTGATGATGATGATGATGGTTATAAATTATTTTAATTTGTTTTTAAATAAAATAATACATGAGAATCTTTCATAATTAATGAACAGCTTGTTACTTCTTGTACCACTAATAATATAGATTCTTTGTTAGTATTTTATAACACCTGCATTGTTTACATAAAACAATTTGTTCATTTCTCACACATTATGACATTACTTGAAAGAAATAACTTTCTTTCTATTTTTTTTTTTTTTTTTAAATTTTTACATGTAGAAAATTTTCTCAGGGATGCCTTCTGCATGAAGAATATTTCAGTAAATGCCGGCCAATATACTTCATGTAGTGAAACAAAAAGAAGTTCTTTTAAAAATGAAATTCAAATTTACAAGCCTGATTTTTGTTAAGTACAATGATGATTCTAGACATGTTAAGGTCTTATTACATCTCCTCAGTGGCTCTCCTGCAACACTAAAGGTGCAAGTGCAGAAACAGAATCTGTTGCTTCTCTCATTTCTCTAGAACAAATAGGGATTTTTCACTGCTTGTTCGTAACTCACACCAGTGGTGGACCTACAATATTGGGGCCTTAAAGCTTAAAATGTTATGGGGGTGGGGCTATACAACCAGAAACAGTAGGATAACACCCAACAAAGGTTAAAGAATTTTCTTGTCCTTGCAAGAACTCCAGCCATGAGGCCCTGATAGCCCAAATGGTGAAGTGGTTCTGTGGAGTCCTTAAAGATGAGTCTGACAGTGAGCCCTTTTTCCACCAGAAACAAGGGGTGGGTAAGCACCAGCATCTTTGTCGACGTGGTTGTTCCATGGCAGATCACCACAATTTTCTTTACAAATATAAGCACTACATTTTAGATTGTGATTCTCAAAGTCAATGGTGTAAACAAATATTTTCCACACTATGCCTTATACTTTTAGAGTTATGGGAGTTGAAAATAAGGGAAGTATTATATACATGCATGATGCAACATAGAATAAAGACATAAAACATAACAAATACCACAGTTGATATAATCTAATATTAATCTTATATTTAAGATATATTGAAAATGACAAAATACTCTTTTTTTCTATTTTTTTATAGCAACGCATTCCTTTACAGTTTTG
Source organism: Octopus bimaculoides (assembly GCF_001194135.2). NCBI lineage: Eukaryota > Metazoa > Mollusca > Cephalopoda > Octopoda > Octopodidae > Octopus > Octopus bimaculoides. Next base: position 80,705,488 of record NC_068983.1, read on the forward strand.
TCATATGAGAGCTTCCTTGCAATATCATTTCCTAGAGACAATATGCATAAGGAATTTAAGCGCTCTTCAATCATGGTAGACCGAAATTTATTCTTTATAACGGAAAGCTTTGAGAAATTCCTTTCTGCTTCACAGCACCTGGTAGGCATTGACAAGTACAGCTTAAGTACAATGGTAATATTAGGGAACACTCAAATTCCACTGAGGTCGACTTTGCTTTCATCCTTTCGGGGTCGATAAAATAAGTACCAGTTGCATACAGAGGTCGATCTAATCGACTGCACCCCCCCAAAAAAAAATTTCAGACCTTGTGCCTAGAGTAGAAAAGAACATTAAGGAACACTTCAATTAATTGTTGCTCATTAATAAGCTGAAGAATTTCTGTGCAGTGCATTTTAGATGGTGTGTTTTCTTCTGTGTTCTGTGATTTCTTAAGGCGTAAATATTCTTTGAACTGATAACACTCATTTATTAATTTGTGGTCAATATCGTTTTTGTAATGCGATATCATAAGTTTGATACTGTCCTCATCAAATTCATCAGTTCTGACAGAAACTTGAACCTTTTCACAATCTGCTCACATGGCTCCATCCCCTTGCTTAACTGAATTATCAAGCAGCCATAGACGTGATTTAGAATTTCTATCCTAAATTTTTCAGCCCCTTTCAAAGAAGCCCTATCATTTGTTCCATCTGCAAATTTCTTTGTAACAATGCGTTTAGAAACATCAGAATAATTTGAGGTGATATATTCATATAAATTTTTTGCTACTGATTCATAGTGTGCAATCCTCTCAGCTGAATTTTCTCATAGTTCTTTAACAAATGAAAGCAAAGATGCTAGCAGGAGGTAACCTTCAAATACATTAAAACCAGGGTTTGGAGTTTCTTACTTGTTTTGTTAAAACACTCCATAACTTCTTCCCAAACTACTGTTAAAACAGCATATTCCAATTTTACAAACTTATGGTATAAATTCTTTGCATCTCGCTTACATTCAGGCTTCTCTTCCGAGTCTTCAAACATATGTTTGAGAGTTTGTAAAATGTCCCTATATCCATTTTTAATTGCCTGGACTGCTTCATAGTGTGCAGACCCATCTAGTTACACTTTAGTTCTTTAGAGATTGCCCTGTGTGTTTAAAATCCCCCATCTTCGAAGAGATTGAGAGAAGAAAACACAGCTGCTGCAAGCTGTCAAAATAGTCAATAACTTCAGGTACAATAGACACTGCCTTTTACCAATGGCTTGCACATGGTACATAGTATGCATGCCTGCTAATGTTTTTTTTTAAGAAGTGCTTGTAGCTCTTTCTCTGAGCCCTTCATACTGGAAGCATCATCGTACGACTGACCACGGATATTTTGAAGTGAAAGCTTATGCTCCCCGAGAAAGTGTGTTATTTTATTGAACAAGGTCGTGGATGAATGGTTTTCTACTGTGGCAAAAATGCTAAAAATCTCTCACAGGGCTTTCCATTATAACAGTATCGAACCACAATTATCAGCTTATCAACATTTGTCACGTCAGGTGTAGAGTCAACTATAGCTGAGTAGTATTTGGTGTGTAGGTTGTTGATCTGATTCACCACTTCATATTTCATGTTTTCCCATGATTTCTATCAATTTTTCAGACACGGATTTGGATAGGTAAGAAATATTTACTTTTTCATTTTAACATTTCTCTAAATGTTCATGTAAAAATGGGCCAAACTCTGAAATAAGCTGAATGGCCCTCATGAAATTTCCATTGTATGGGGAGCCCCACTTTTCCTCATGATCTCTAAATGCTAAACCTCTTTCACTTAAGAACTTTATAACTGCAACAACTCTTTTTAGTACTTCGAAATAGTACTGCATGTTTTTTTTTTTTGCAACTGTTCCTCAAGTTGCTGATCCACAGGGTTTTTATTTGATTTTCGTGTCAGCCAGCTCAACATCGCCCTTTTATGTTCCATGTTGTTTTCATGCTTTTCTAGAGTTCTGAGTTTATTCGTCCAATCAAAAAACTCACCTGCTCTTTAAGTAAACTAACCAGGATTTCATCACAGGCTGACAATTTTTCAATCTTTTTTTCAAAGTACTTGTTTGAGTAACTTTGATTTTGCTCTTTGTAAATCTTGTTGGATTCAGTATATGCATTATCTGTTTTTTTTTTTTATTTTGAAAAAAGCTGATGTCTTGCATTAAACTGTTTTGCATAAAACCATTATCAATTGTTACAGGCCAGTTTGCTAGGTCACTGTATTCTTCGAAATCACTAATTTTGCTTCCTGTTTCTGCTCTCTCTTTCCTTGAAGTTTTTGACCACTGTGATCATCATCTGCACCAAAAGTGTCAACAGTAGGTTGATTATTGCTAAACAGAGCATTCATGGTTTGTGCCCTATCATTGACTTCACTGGTGCTTTCACAGCTTGTTTCAGTTGCATGTGATGAGATACTTTTACTTGACATTGTAAAATAGTTTGATAGTTTTTGACATTTAGAAATTTCGTTAGATTGCTTTTCCTTGAATTGGCATTTCTGGTATCCACTTAAGTACTTTCTTGAAGACATTGCTATTCCTCTTTGGGCCTAGACCTCTGGGAAAAAATTGGGGTAATATTTTCATTAGCCACAAGACAAAGATCAATCACGATAAGGGGAAGAGGCAGCGATTGTGCTGTTTTCTTATTGGCTGAGAATTTTGAAAATTATCAAACTTTGAACACCTGTAAAATTTTTGCAAATTTTTTCCAGAATAAATGAATAGCAAATTCAGATTCAGTGTTAAAAATTACATCTATTTGATACAATAAAAAAAATTTTTTAAGATAATTGTAAACAGTGACGAAAACCACAAAGATAAACACTATTCTGAAAATATCAAAAAGTAAGAAAAGTCAGGACTAATTAAATGGTGGGCTTGATCAAAACTCTGCCAAATGTTGAAGTATTTTTCTGGGATAGAATAGCTGTCCCACCCTTTGTTATTTTATTGTATTCCACATTCTGAAACACATTCAAGTCGCATTAAAAAGATGAAAATCACTCCCTTATATTGTACCTCTCACAAAATTTTGTTTTTGTTTTTATTTTTGTTTATGAGAAATTATAAAAAATTCAAGAGATTTGGCTGCTATTTCTAGTATGTGGAGAGATCTAGGCTCAATTTCGTGCGCTGGTTGAAAATCACCTAACAAAATTTCTGGGGCTGATACATTCAACTAAAAATTCTTCAAGGCGGTGCCCCAGCATTACTGCAGTCTAAACATTTAACAAGTACAAAGGAAAAAAAAAAAACGAAAAAACAAAATAAATCACCGAGGTGGTTTTGACTCGACTTAAAAAAAATTCTGGGTTCCATACAGTCATCTAAAAATACTACAAGGTAGTGCCCCAGCATGGTCGCAATCTTGGGGTTAGTAACCCATGCTCTTAACCACTACGCCATATGCCCGTGGGCAATTATGGAGTGATATAATTCCCCTCAAATTTAATTTTACTTGAAACAAGGTGCTTCTGTGACAAACTGTTGTTATATGGTACACAAAAAGAAAAACAAGTGATATTTTCTTACCCTTCAATAAAAAATATTCCTTTTATACCTTTTAAATGACTGAAAACGTCTCTTTCTTTTCAAAATTCCAATTTCATTTTTCACACATGCACTTGTGGTGTTTAGCTTTTTCTTCATTGTGAAAATACAATAA
>NC_068983.1:80709734-80722957 GCF_001194135.2 Octopus bimaculoides
ATATATATATATATATATATATATATATACACACACACACACACACACCTACATGCATATATATATGTTTTTTACTTTTCTTTGTCACTTCCCTGGCACCATGCTTCTCTTGGAGATGGAACTTGAAAGAGAGAGAATAAAAGTTTTTTTCTGTTTATTTCTTTTTATCGCTATATATATTCACACACACAAACACACAAATGTACATACATTAATACATATGTACATTCATTCATACATTGATGTTTTTTTTTTTACTTTTCTTTGTCGTTTCACTGGGGACAGGTGTAGAGACAAAATTTTCTCTCAGTCTATTTCGTTTTATTGGCCCAGTCTGCATGGCAAAATACAAAAAGAAAAATATTGACAGAAAGAAAAAATTAAGTTGACCAGAGGGGCCCCTCAAGTTTTAGGGGCCCTGAAGCTTAAACTTCATTGGTTTTATAGTAGATCTGCCACTGACTCACACACAGAAACTCTAAATATTCTTGATCTCTTTCTCATCACCAAACCCAACCTCTAAGAAGCCATAACTGTTTGCACCTAAAATATTGTCTGACCAATTAATTATCACATGTTAATGTGTTGCTACTCACCACATAATCACATAAAAATCCTCCACTCCCTGGAACTTTTCCTCTTTTAATCATCTGACTGGTCAGCATACTGCCAGTTCTGGACTACCTCTCCCTGGCAGTGTGTGTTTCACCACTGGCCCATGTATGATAGCTAATCCAGTGACTGAAACCATTCCTGTATGTATGTTCCTCCACACCCTCATACACCATAACAACAGTGCCAAATCACCCAAGTGATTCACTCTTAGCTATGTTGTTGTTGGCACTCCATCGCTTACGATGTTGAGGGTTCCAGTTGATCCGATCAACGGAACAGCCTGCTCATGAAATTAACGTGCAAGTGGCTGAGCACTCCACAGACACGTGTACCCTTAACGTTGTTTTCGGGGATATTCAGCGTGACACAGTGTGACAAGGCTGACCCTTTGAATTACAGGCACAACAGAAACAGGAAGTAAGAGTGAGAGAAAGTTGTGGGGAAAGAGTACAGCAGGGTTCGCCACCATCCCCTGCTGGAGCCTCGTGGAGCTTTAAGTGTTTTCGCTCAATAAACACTCACAGTGCCCAGTCTGGGAATCGAAACCGCGATCCTATGACTGCGAGTCCGCTGCCCAAACCACTGAGCCATTGCGCCTCCACACTCTTAGCTATACTGCAGCAGTAAAGGCAATGAATATGATCTTCAGTGCCTGGATAAACTGTCTCCTACTGGTTTTACCCATCACTACAATTTCTACAAGACTATCATCTGAAATACAGATGTTTTTATGCATGACACAACGTAAAAGCTCTCCTGCTCTCCAAGCTGCGACTGATTCTTCTAATCCTTTGTTCAAAGAGTCTCTAATAATTTTGTAGAATCTTCCTCCCCTTCATTGCTTAAACTATGATGGTCCAGTAAGTAGTATACCTTGGAGGAAAGCTCTGAATATACTTACTGTTTTGCAGCCAATTCCACATTGTACACATTATAAAAGGAGCAGGTAATTTGGGCCATTTTGGTAAATTTCAAGGCTTAGCTGAAGGGCTTAAATAACTGCTTTATATATATCACAATTTAATTTGAATAAATTACATGTATATATGTATGAGCATATATGCATGTGTATGAATGTGTCTATGGATATATCTGCATTAATTTTTATATGTCTTTCTTTCTATATATTTATTAGCATAAATATATATGCATATAATTATATGTATATACATATATATATATTACAGTTTTACACTGTTTGTCATTGCTTGCTTCATCAAGTATATTATGTGTGCACTTGTGATAGTTATTGTTTTCAGGGATTGATTATGTAAACAGAAATATACTTTCATGCATTTTATTGAAGTAAAACATGGGTTTTGATGAGTGTTCTGAGAAATCCAATCAACATTACTTGAACAATTCATCTATTTTCATTAGATATATTTTCAGTTTGTTTGTAGCTTAAACGTTATCAGCAGGCCATTTTTTTTTTTTTTGGTCATTATTCAGATAAATGTTGTTAACTTGATAATTAATTGCCAGTTTTTCAGTTTTAATAGAATTCTCTATAATCAACTGATTTCTTAGCATATTTATCAGATGATGACTGATTTTTCTTGTGGTAAAAGTCTTGAGGGATTGTACTGCTGAATTAAACTAGCTCCGTAGCAAATTTATTTATATTTTGGGGAAAAATAATTTAGAAAATTACAGTAAATCAGACTCGTTTATTTTCATTTTTCTGTTCTCAAAGAACAATGAATAGGTTACCACAATTTTGTTTATAACACAAAGCATTTGAATAGTGAAAAAAAAAAATAGTATACAAATGTATGACTTTATTTTATTACATGTGTCATCAGATATATCTATACATAACATAATGTGTTTTACATTATGATATTAGGCAAATCTTCTTAAAGGAAGATATCTGTTATTAGTATTTCATTCATTTGTTTTTAAGCTAACATAGGTTTGATGAATACATTGTTGGGGCATCATCTTACAACCAGGTATCTTTTGAGCTATTAGGATAGTTTATTTTTTTAGTTAGGAATCTCTTATTCTACATGTCTTCAAAGGCACAAAACCAGGAGTTAATTTTGTTGATAGGAAATGACAATAATTTTACAACTTGTAGCTCAATGATTTTCAGAGAAGTGCATACACACACACGCGCGCACACACACACACACATACACACACGAAAGTCTTCTGCCAGTTTCTGTTTACCAAATTTACTCATAAAACATTGTCAGCCCAGAGTTTTAATAGATGATACTTACTCAAGGTGTCATGCAGTGGGATTGAACCTAAAACCTTGTGGTTGGGAAGTAAACTTTTTTACGACATAACCATGACTATGCCTTAACTTTTCAAGTAGTTTTATTTAATTAAACACATCCTCATATATTTTCACACATGATGTATTTGCATTATAATAGTTGATAAATCTTCTTAAAGGAGAATATTTTTTGTAAGTATTTCATATAAATTAACTTGTAGTGACACTTTAGGAGTACTTAATTGTGTTCTTAAATTTATACAACAGTTTGATTCTCAAAAACTAGATATTTGTTTCAATTTTCTTAATTTCAAGTTATTTCTGAAAACTCTGATGGACAGTCAGGATAGCAATTTTCTTCTTTTTCTGAGACTAAAAACATAAAAACCAAGAAGGTAGCCTCTACATATAGTCACTTGCCCTGCTAGAAATAGCAATCAAATCTCAAATTGAATTCTGTTATCTTAAACCTGGGAGGACATATTGAATAATTGAATCCTGATAAATAAGGTCTAGATAAAAATTGCTAGGATGTTTATAGCTGGAACACTTTTTATCATATAGCTGTTCTATTGCAGCTGGCCTGGAGTTTCAACAACATCAGCTACAATGTAGTTTGTACAATAGTTACTCTTATAATGTTCTTTGAAATATTCATCAAACCATTTTATTTACTTTAAAAATTACTTTATGTTTCTTGGCATAGAAAATTGTGACTTTGCCCAGATTTACATGTTTGATAAATATATCTGCGTTGATACAATGTTGTAATATTAGATGGACATAAATGGTTTTGGTTAATTTTTCTTCATTGTTTACAATTTGTTTCGCCCATTGCTGACAGTTGTATTTTATAGAAACATTCCTGGCTATGAAGCATTAGATCTTTCAATCTTTTTTATCTATCTCATCTGAGTTTATACATACACAGGCACACACACACACACACACACACACACACACACACACACACACACACACACACACACACACACACACACACACACACACACACACACACAAAACACATACACGCACACACACACACACACACACACAAAAACACACACACACACACACACACACACACACAAACACACACATAGAGAGGCATATGTACATACGCACACACTGTTTTGATTTGATTAACCAATGACTCACTCTTGTATAAATATGACAGTATAAGCTATTGTTTTCTTGCTGAAGGATACGAGACTGTATATGAACAAAAAAATATATCATTATTATGAATCCTCTAAGAGCAGTGGGGAAACAAGTCTGAACTTATTGCTCTTTGATTTAAAATGTTGTTAATCAAAGGTGAATGCACATCTACTACGTACGCATGCACACATGCACACACACATGCACATACACACACACACATTTACACATATATGCATTCACTGACAAATACATGCACACAAACACACACATACACACATACAATTCATTGTAAGGCATAACCATATAATTACATATTTCATTAAAAAAAAAAAAGCCAAAAGATGTCGCTAACTAGAGCTCTACTCTATACCTCGATGCATTTCCTGTTACTGTTTTGGAAAAGAAAAAAAAATACTGAGTATACATTCTTTGTAGGACAAAGGGGTCTGTGAACAAAATTATAAAATTTTCTTTGTATATTATTTTATGTAAAGATTTTGGTATTGAATTTTTCTTTATGTTAGGAGAGAGACAAGAGATAAAAATGTTTCAAGAGATCAATACACACAAATACACACACATGTACGTGCATATGCACACACACATGTATGCACATATGCATTCATACACGTGTGCATGTGTCTATTCTCTAGTTTATTTCTTTGTACCAGTAAAAATGCAAAAGCATTATTCACATAAACTCCACTGAATGTAACTTAGAACATGGCAAAGATATTATTCCTTTTTGCTGGTTTCATTCAATGGGTTGTGACCGTGCTGGGGTACCACCTGGAAGGGTCTAGTCTAAGGGTTCTCAACCATATTTTATTTATGGACCCCCTTAAATTACTATTTTATTCTGGTGGACCTCTAAGGCCATTTGATGTTTAAAACCTAGTTTAATAGATATTTTTTGTCAAAATTCTTATTCTGTTTTTCACGCATTAACTTTTGTAGGTTGAACTATGTAAAATGTTAGAGAAAGAAACCAAGCTGGTTCCTACAATACATACCAACACATATATCTAAAACAAACTTTTTAGAAGGGCACTTAAAATACTCGTGAATCTCCAATTTACTATTTTATTGTGTGGACCCCCAGAAATCTTATATGGACTCTCAGGGGCCATATGAACCATGGTTGGTGTAGTCAATTAAATAGACCCGAGTACTTATCATCTCTAAAGTCTGGTACTCATTCTATCAGTTTCTTTTTACCAAACTACTAACTTAAGGGAACACATGTTGCCAAGCAGTGAAAGACAGGCAAAGAAACATGCTCAAAGTTTTTGCCAGCCCCACTCCCACGTCCTGGACTAGTGTGGTTAATGTAGCTGATATTCAGTTTGAATTGTTCATATCAACGAAATTAAAGCAGTAAAGAAAGTTTCAAACCCCAACCTTAGAGCTAACTCTAACGAAACAAATTGACCCTAGTATGTATTTTGTTTTGAAAAACCTGGCTCTTTTGCTGAAATGCTAAGTTATGGGAAAGTAAACACACCAACACCAGTTGTCAAATAGTGGTGGAAGACAAACATAGATACAAAAACACATACACACACACATAGATATATATGTGTGTGTGTGTGTGTGTGTGTGTGTGTGTCTGTGCATGCATTTGTAAATATATATATATAGGTGCAAGAGTGGCTGTGCAGTAAGTAGCTTGCTTACCAACCACATGGTCCCTCATTCTGTCCCACTGCATTGCACCTTGGGTAAGTGTTTCGTATTATAGCCTCGGGCTGACCAAAGCCTTGTGAGTGGATTTAGTAGACTCCCATTGTAGATCGCTGACCACGACATTAAAATTTTTTTCTCCTTGTTTTTCTCCTTATTTCTTTCTGTTGAAGAGCGTAGCTAGAAACGTTAAAGACTTTCTCTATTCTCGAGCGTTAAACTAATACATCCTTTTGTTGTTTACACCACCTGTCCTCGTCTGTTGTTGTTTTTTTCGTAAATTCTCCCATATATATGTACTTGACTGGTGTTTTATTATTATTGATCTGAAAAAAATGGAAAGCAAAGTCAACTTCAGCAGGATTTGAACTCAGAATTTAAGGTGTCAGAACAAATACTACAAAGCAATTTTTTATATTCTAATGATTCTGCCACTCTCTATAATGATAATGATGGTGATGATGGTGATGTTGCTTTGCTGCTGATGTTGATGATGATTCTTGTGATGATCAAGAGGAGGAGGATTCTATTTAATGAATGCGAATTGACTAACATACTTCTTTTTAAATTGTACATTAGTTTGGAAATTAAAAATATTGTGTGTAAAATAATAAATAAATAAAACAAGTCCTGAGCCAACAGAAATAATGAGCTGGATGACATTTTCTTGAACAAAAGAAACTCAAAGAGTGGAATGTATAAATCTAAATAAAGCACTTTTAATGACTGAGATGTCATCAGAAATGTGTCTTTTTACAAACATAAGTATTTTATAGTCTGTATAATGTTGCTGTTTTAGAAAGTATGACACACAAAGAGCCTGTGACAGAAATATATTCATGAAGGATAAGGTTGGATGTAATAACAATATACTTTAGAGAAAACATAAGAGCTAAGAACAATAGAAACAAATCATATTTGTTTTAACAGGAGTATTTCTATTCGAACATAGAAAATTTATTTTGTAATGAAATTGCAAGTTATGCAAAATTCACACATACTCTCTCTCTCTCTCTCTCCCCCCCACACACACACACATGTATATTAATTCAGGATGTTAACATTTGGATGTAGATGTCTTTTTTGGATATAAATTTTAAGAGAAACAGAAATTATTCCATGGACATAATTCTTAAAATACAAGAAGTTTTATGTCTTTATGTATAATATTTATGGTTATTCTAAATTTATAAAAGAAAAAAACTAAAACATAGCCCTGTTAAAATAAAAACCTAAATAACTCCAAAACAGTACAATACCATCTCTCTTTGTATATGGGATTATATATGTGAAATTATTACTTAGTAACTTAAAATAGAGGCCAAATAAAACTATTCAATCTTTGCGACAGCCTATAATTGAAACAATCAATTTACTTACTCTTAATGATGCTAATATATTGCAAAACATGACCTTCAATCTACAAACCATAATTTATTTAAGTAATTTCAGAAGTTGATAAAGAGATTTTTTCGAATTATAAAAATATATGAAATATCTTTCTATGAATTTACTTTTTATTTTGTCTGAAGAATTTATGAAAAAAAAAAAAAAAATCATATCTTTTGTAAATCATGTATATGGAATGCGATAAACTGTTATTTGTGTCAATGATAATAGAACCCCATTGTAAGACACTTTTACAGGGAATGAAGTTAATATTGTAAGAATGCAAAATGATTTAAATATAATATAAACATGAATTACTTAAGCTCTATTCTTTATGATACCAGGCTTGGAGATTAAGCTGTAGTATAGATATCAATGAAACTACTAACGTAACCATTTAAAAAATTTCTTCTGAAATTTTCAAGTTCAATTGAATGTTATAAGAGATTTTAGCATTTGACTCAAAATGTTGTAGACACAATTTTTTCACCTCTTGAGTATAGATTTTCTATGATCATTTAGCTGTTTACCTTCTTACTTCATTATTATGAAAGACAATACTGCCTAACCAGCATGTAGTGCAGTATATTACATCTAATTTTCTGTTTTCATTCTCTTTTTAAATATCTGAAGGCTTTGGTGATAATTCCAGTGAAGGAATGAAGAGGATGAGCAACCACAAGAGAGTCTTTATTTCTTGGCTATTTGGATAACAAAACATAATAAATTGCTGATCCATTAATATCTGTAAATTTATTCTCAAGTATATTAATGTTTTAATAAACTTTAGAATAAATTTATAGATATTAAACACAGATATACACAAGTTGTCTTTTACAAAGTTATTTTGTGAACAGAAAAACAGGGATCGAGGGGACTGGTTTCAATACATGTTTGGATCTCATCTGGAAAAGTGTACCCTCATTGAAAACATTATATATATAGTCACTATTATCAAAGACTTCAGTAAATTGAATAAGCTGATTTGCATAAATAACATTTTCTTGGCAGCTAATTCAACAATTGAATTGTTTACATGTTATTGTTTTAACGCTATGATCTATTTTGCTGTCTACTCTGCTTTCAAGTTTTTGGACTAGTCCCCTAGTTCCTTTCTCATCCTTCTTTTTCTTCTCAGCAGATATTAAGCAACAGGTGTTCATGCCTGTTGATACAGACCTACATTCAAGAGCATTCAAGTTACAATCATCTTATCTTTTATATTACCATGTACTTTGGAATGACCTTATCCATTGTGTCCTGTTTTTTTTAAAGAAGACAAATACAGGCTCATCTTTAGGTGTTCATGGGCTCCATAGAAATATTATGAAATTGGTTCCCATCTAAGTAGATTCATGGGATTCTTTAGTTTCTGGGTCCAGTACTGCAGTACACATAACATTTACCTTAATATGGTACTGAGCAGGGTGTGGTTCTAGAGCGATTTAGCTATCATTTCTAGCAGATCAAATGACCCGTATAGAAGCTCCTTCATACATTGCCAGCTCGTGTGATTCACAAACTTGCATTTCTTTTCTTTCTTTTTTTTTTTTTTGCTTCATTTGTATAACTTTGAGGGCCAAGTGTTAAATCAAGATCTAGTTAGGTGATATAGGATTTCCACAAAAGTTAAATTTTGCTCACTTATGATATTTGCTTGTGAATTCAGAGATATATTATATTAACCCCCTACATTCCTCTTCCTTGATTTCATCTTCATCTTTTTCACCCACCACCATCATGAACTAGATATTACTAACTATTCTTCCATAATGATTTTTGGCATGAAGCCAGCAATTTGAGAGGAGGGTATTAGTTGACACCACTAACTCCAGTACTTGACTAGTACTTTACTTTATCAATAGCAAAAGATGAAAAACCATGTTGACCTTAGCTGGATTTGAACACAGAATGTAAAGAGCCAGAAACTCTTCCCTAATAATAATGGTATTAATAATCAACCAGGTACAAGAATGATATTCAATTCATCCAAAATATTACTGGGATTAACTTTGCTAACCCAAAAAGGATGAAAGGTGAAATTGATCCGTTAACCTATGCAAGATTTGACTGCAGAAACATAATACATATTAAGTACTGTGAAGCATTCCATCAAAAAAATTTATTGTTTACACCATATTATATGCCTTGGAAAAAAAAAATACAACAATAATGATACCCCATGAATTTAGTAAAGATTTTAGTTTGTTTTTTGTTGCCATTACATAATCACATTTTGCTGGCAATATACTTTGATAAATCTGTTAGTTTTGCAATTTACATAATAAATAAGAGTTATTGCTTCTATGCCAGAGCTAAATTATTATCTGTTTATATTCAGTGGCAAACCAATCAATCATATAAGAGTAAAGATGAATATTTTGTCATGTAACTCCTAAGATTTTGAGAAATTGAGAGATAAATGTAAGCAGTGTTGCAGAAATAATTATTAAAGAATGTTATCATAGTTAATGGAGATTCATTTGGCTATTATGATGAGTTAATTACATGAGATCAATTTAACATCTATTTGTACTGGTGGCTAAAACAATAATAATGCACTATAAAGATGCATGACTGGTAAGACCATTTTGGTTAAGTGAACTGCCTTACTGGTATGAAATATTGAAAGTAACTACTTTTAGTAGAGCTTCTACTTTTAACACATCTTTATAACTAGAGATGGCTTCTACATTTCCATTCAACCCATTAGAAATAGCAGCCTTATGTCTGTCATTATTCAGTTTTATTTCAAGATTTCTTGCCAATAGAGAAAGAGTTGGTTTCTAACCTAGACCCAAGGCTCCTTCATTGGAATTTCAACAACACCAACAGTGTATTCTTGTATGTATGCATATGTGCAGATTTGTATGTTTTGTTTTATGTATGTATTCTCATGCATATAGTTGCATATCGAGACATGCTCATATATATTTAAACAATAAACTTCCAGAAAGTTTTACAGATTTTTACAGTTCCAGCAATGGATTGGATCTATTGTCTTTGAATCAGCTTTCTCCTTTCTGGTTTTGAGAAACCTAATTTCTCAAGATTGGTATTTAGGCAGTGTGTTGCATATCCCAGTGCCCCAGTAATTACAGGTATAAACCTGAACTTGTAATCTAGATAGAGTAACTGCAGACTTCTCAATAGTTCAGTGCAAGTATTCTCTTTTTCACTGATCTTCAACTTTATGTTAACATCCGCTGGGCAGCTAATTTCTGCAACTGTGAAATTTCTCTTCTCTATTCCAAATCATTATGTCAGGTCTATTGTGTTTACATTTTATTGAAGTTTTCACCAGTATTCCTTTTTATTATGAGTGGCTATGGCTTCCACCATTCTGTAGGTTCTTATTTCTTTGTCCTCAGGGTTATCCTTTCGATGGATCTAGTTATACATTAGCTACAACATCATGTCTCTTCAGTAGATAATACCATGATGACATTTTCAGACGACTGTTTATGATGTGGGTGATATCTTTGGTGTTAACTCCACAAAGCCTGCATCGGTTGTCACATTTTACTGCTTTTCCAGCATCTCTGTTGCTTTTGTGCAAGGTATGTATGTATGTATGTATGTATGTATGTATGTGTGTATATATATATGTATGTATGTATGTATATATGTATGTATGTATGCATGCATGTCTGTCTGTCTGTCTGCATGTATGTATGTAGTATGCATGCATGCATTCATGTATGTATGTATGTATGTATGTATGTATGTGTGTGTGAATGTATGTATGTGTGTTCTTTGTTTCCAATTTTCTGTGAAAACATGTCTGATCATGTAGAAATATTACCTTGCTTGGAAACAGATGATACTTGGCAACAGGAAGAGCATCTGACCATAGAAAATCAGCGTCAAAAAGTTCTGTTTGGCTCATGTGCAGACTCTAAGTTTTTTAAAACAATGTTGTTTTGGTGCTATGAATAAATGTCAAGGCCCTCTTTTTGGGGTATATGAGGAAGGATAAGTCTACCTATCCCTCATCAGCTTTTTGGTGCTATTTTCAGAACTAATTCTATTGTAAGTAATCAGACCACAGTTCCTACTTTGAGGACAATAACATCTCAATATACTGCCTACAACTACAACTGCTCTTCTGTGGTGCCTGCTACTTGTCATGGGTTATTCATGAAAAAGGATACACAATAAAGGATCACTACTGGGCAATTCTGCAGTCTGCGCCTATTGATAATGCTTGAAGAACTGCTCTGTCAGCTAGAACATTATAATCTTGTAACCTCTTCCTTCTACAGTTTGTGAATGGACCATTCTCCACTGAAAGCACATAATTCCACAAATATCACCTGAGGTTATGACTTCATGCTAAGAACCAACAAAATGGTTGGCAGCATGATTTCCTTCACCTCACTTTCCAGAAACAACTCTCTGCAAAACAATGTAAAAATCAATAAAAAGAACAAAAATTAATCCATTGTTCAACTCCACAACCTCTTCTCCAATATTAGTTGAATTTGGTTCAACATTTACCTTAAATGTAACACTATGCACATTTTTTGTTTCTCATCGAGATGTAAATCTTTCATTCTCAATCATCATCATCATCATCATCATCATCATCATCATCATCATCATCATCATCATCATCATCATCATCATCATTTAACGTCTATTGTCCATGCTGGCATGGGTTGGATGGTTTGACCAGGGCTGGTAAGCTGGAAGGCTGCACCAGACTCCAGTCTGATTTGGCATGGCTTTCTATGGCTGGATGATGGCTTTCGATGACAGTTCTGATGTCAATAAAACCATTACCAAAGGCCCGCTTGATATCCCATCGAGCTTCTGTGGCTGAGCGACCCAGTTTGTACTCATACAAGAAAATCACTCAACTTAGTTTGGTTGTTATCATTTTCATAAAGTCTGTGGATATGAATTTTATATACCAATATTGTTGAGAAAGAAAAAGAGTCAAAATTAAGTGCAAAGTATTTGAGTTTTTAAATGACTGAAATAACAAGTAATAAAAAATGCAACATTTCATGTGAAACAACCTAATATTTATCCAAGATCACCCCTCACACACACACACACACACACACACACTCTCTCTCTCTTTCTCTCTCTGAGTTCTAAGTGATATATTCCTTTGGCATTGGATCTTCATTACACTTTATGAAGCAGTTCATTTATTTCTTCATTTCTTGTTGGTTGGAATATCACTTACAAAACTAAATTCTATTTATATATCCTTCTCACCTTAATTCACTATCACTTAAATTTTAATCATATTTTCATAATATTTATGTATTTCCATATATCTTTTCATAAAATGTTGACTAATAAGGCACCTCCTAATCCAATATTTTGAACATTTATTTAAGATTCATTAACTTATTAATTTGTTAATTGAATATTTAAGATTTGAAAATTAAAGCTGTAAAATAGCTGATAGTGATTGTAACTTTTACACATCAACAGAGGCTGGAGACACACTTATATATACTTGAATATTTGAAGATATTTAATAATAATCCTTCTAATATGTTAGTATACAGGAAGGGTGGGGTGCAAACGTAGGTATACAGTACGTATCACATCAATATTATAATACTCAATTCATTAAAATTATTAGCACATTACATTAGTTAATCTCATTTATGATGTTTTCAGTGTCATTAAACATAATACATTTATCATAACTATAGTAATACCTTTATTGTAACTTTTTTTTTATAAAAATGAATGAGTGTTGTCTTTTTTCATAATTGTATACCTACTTTTGCTCCATCATGTATATGTATCTTTATCTGTATGTCCGTCCGTCTGTCCGTCCATCCATCCATCCATCCATCCATCCATCCATCCATCCATCCATCTGTGCATCTGTCTGTCTGTCTATTTATCTATCTATGTGTATGTATATATATATAGATGGAGGCATGACTGGTGGCTAAGAAGCTCACTTTGCAACCATGTGGTTTCAGGTTCAATCCCACTGCATGTCACCTTGGGTAGGTGTCTTCTACTGTAGTCCTAGGCTGACTAATGTTTTGTCAGTGAATTTGGTTGATGGAAATTGTGTAAATCCATTGTACATGTGTGTGGATGTGTGTGCATGCATGTATGTGTTTTTGTGTGTGTGTGTGTGTGTGTGTGTGTGTGTGTGTGT
>NC_068983.1:80722967-80744085 GCF_001194135.2 Octopus bimaculoides
GTGTGTGTGTGTGTGTGTGTGTGTGTGCATGTGTGTGCATGTGTGTGCAGCATGTGTGTGCATGTGTGTGCATGTGTGTGCATATGTGTGTATGGAGAGAGAGAGAGGGAAAGAGAAAGGAAGAGAGAGAGGGAAAGAGAAAGGAAGAGAGAGAGGGAAAGAGAAAGGAAGAGAGAGAGGGAAAGAGAGAGAGAATTATTTATTAGCAGATAGTTTTGTTTAACAGGTGGCTGATACATAGTCACTTAATCTACTGAAAATAACTACTAAAACTAACAAGTTACACACTACCATTTTAAATTTGGGAAGGACACATTGCAAGGCCTGCAAGGTGACAATTTCTGCTTGTCTTCTTTTAACTCACATGATATCATTAAATTGCTGAGAAATAATGAAGGATACAAGTACTTAGGGGATACTGCAGGATGATAAGTTAAAGGGAAGGGAAATGAGTTAAACAAACAGTGTAAGATCATAGACTTTGCAATGCCATATGATAACAGAGTGGGTGCCAAAGAAATAGAAACAAAATTGAGAAATATAAGGACCTAACTAGGGAGCTGAAAAGATTAAGACAAAATGACAAATGTTCCTGTAACTTGTGCACTTGTGTCACAACACCAAAACTGCTACCTAAGAGCCTGAAGGATATTGGAATTGTGACTTGTTTTGTTGACCTGCAAAATGTGCCATCATACATTCAGTATAAATCCTAAGAAAGATTCTTGGATTTAGAGGAGAAAGACTTGTCACCAAACCATAAGATAACATTCCAGCTAACTAAATTAGCATGAAATTGCTTTATAATAATAATAATGATAATAATAATAATAATAATAATAATAATAATAATAATAATAATAATAATAATAATAATAATAATAATAATAATATAATGATAATAATAACAATAATAATAATAATAATAATAATAATAATAATAATAATAATAATAATAGACTGGATAGATTATAGGAAAGCCTATGACATGATCCCACTCATGGATAAGTGAATGTTTTAGTATATTCAGTATAGCAAGGCATAGGGAAATGAAAACATCAAATGAACTTAAAAACCAGAAAAAAGAACAGATATCTGACTGGCAGGAGAAGGTATTGCATGGTAGATTCCCAAAGATAGTCTCAGTAAATAGTAGTAGTGAGACATGGTTATGGCTGTAGAAGGGAAAGCTGAAGAGGGAGACAGAAAGTTTGTTAGTAGCTGTACAAGATCAAGTATTAAGGACTAATTAGATAAACGCTAAAATAGACAAAAACCAAGTAGATTCCCAAATCAAAAGAGGAAAGCGTTACTCATATAGTAAGTGAATGTAGCATGCTAGCACAGAAAGAATACAAGAAAAGACATGACAATCTAGGGAGAGCAATCTACTGAGAACAATCTACTGAGAACAATCTACTGAGAGCTTTGTAGAAAGCTAGTATTTGAACATACTGATAAATGGTATGAACATGAACCTAGTAAAGTACTAAAAAGTAAGAAATACAAGATGTTGTGAGACTTTAACATTCAGACTGACAGAGTAATAGAAGCTAGAAGGCCTAATTTGGTAGTAGCAGATAAATACAATAGAAAGTACTAAGTAATTGACTTTACAGTCCCCCAAAAAAGCAAAGCACCAAGATTTAGCTATTGAATTACAGAGACTATGGAAAGTGCAGGTAAAATGTATCCCAGTAGTTATAGGTGCATTGGGAACTATCCCTAAATATCTAAACAGATGGATTGAGAAAATAGGCATAAAACCCAGTTTAGTACAGCTTCAGAAAACAGTGGATACTTAGGAGGGTTCTTGGCATCTAAGGCAACTTTTTGTAGCCTGTTGTTAGGATTCTTTTCTTTTCAACAGTCTAATCTATTAAGTGTATATGATTAATAATAATAATAATAGCAACAACAACAACAACAACAACAACAACAACAATAATAATAATAATAATAATAGTAATAATAATGATTTCAAAGTTTGGTACAAGGCCAACAATTTTGGTAGAGGGGGTAAGTCGATTACATCGACTCCAGTACTCAACTGGTACTTATTTTATTGATCCTGAAAGCATGAAAGGTAAAGTTGACTTTGGCAGAAGTTGAATTCAGAACATAAAGGCCAATGAAATAAGTAAACCAGACAGAAAAGCACTGAAAACCATTTGTTAGCAACACCCACCGAATTGAGTACTGGACATGCCATGCCCTCTGCCAATCAGACAATGCTACCAGTGGAGGTTTCACTTTGGTGTTCTATAGAGGGTCAGTGTGAGGTAAGAACAATGACATTCTTGAGAAGACCATGAGCATCAACAAAAATCAACTGTCTGATCTGTTTCAAAAGACTTTTGGATTAGATCTCATTGATAATTTCCAGAAATCCCCGGTCTGACATTGCTATCAGCAGTGTGCATGTGTGTGAACATTGTTTGTGTGGGATAAACTCTAAGGCACAGACAGAGTACTACTCTTAGGTCTACCTGAGATGTGTGCAGAGAAACAAAGCTTATTCTGCATGCACTTTTCCAGTATCTTACTATTCCTAACTTGTGGAATTATGTCAAACACTTGCTGTTGGGTGCGAGGGAATAGATCCAGCTATCAGCTGAATCCATTAGCAAGATCATCCTGTCACCTTCCTTTGACCAAAATGGGTAGACAGTCTTCATTTGTCTGGTGGCTTCAGTGCAAGATGTTGTGTGGTGGACAAGACTGAAAAACTAAAAACAGATACCTTCTTAGGCCAAGGCCTCAACAGCTTTTGAAGTTTGGGTGGAAAGGAAAGTGCTGCTTCACAGCAGATTTGTTGAAAGGTGGAAGAGAATAGCAAAGATCTGAGTGAATGGGGTTTGCTCCAAGTATATTGAGGAAGAAAGATAGGGAGAGAGCACTTACCCTAGTGGTGGAGGTGACCATGGTTTTGTGGGATTTGCACATGCAACCTTCAGAGGTTTTCCTCTATTGTAGACTTATTTCTTGTTTGCATGTTTTGTTTTTGTTTACATGCTTTTATATAACCCCACACTGTAATGCCCTGTACTGTTTTCAACATTTTTTCATGTATCTCTAGTGGCTACTGAATAAACATTATTATTATCATTATTATTATTATTATTATTATTATTATTATTATAATTTACTTTTAATTTGCATGTTTGTCACAATAACTTGCCGAGACACTCCCAACATCCTAGGGTGAGTGAAGGATAAGAGATGGTAAAGTATAACTGAAATCTTGGGGAGGGGAAACAACAGGAGCAGTAATGAAATAGCTTCAAGTGATAGGACAGATATTTTAATTTGATAGGGTTTTTCTAAGGATGTGAGTAGTATTTGTCAGCACAATCTTTTGGATTTCTCTGAGATATGGTTCTCCTAGGATGTTATCTAGATGTTTCTGACATCCCCTTTTTTTTTAACATGCCTACGATAACAAGAGCAGTTCTCACTTTAAGATGCCAAAGGTCCTTATATTTACTTAATTTGTCAAATTCCTTTACAGATATATTTTTATCAGTGGGAATACTTACATCTATTAGTCTACAAGTATTTTTTCCCCTTGTCCTTAATGACTATGTCTGGTCGATTATCCTGAATCGTTCTGTCGGTGTTAACTGGAAAATCCCAGAGGTTAGTAACACTTTTACCTTCAATGACTGGCTCAGGATGATGTTCATACTAGTAAGCAGGAGTGCTGATTTTGTAGTGTTTACATATTTTCCAATGTATATACTGTCCTACCCTATTGTGGCATTTTCCTCCTCCTCTGCCTCTGCCTCCTCATCCTCATCCTCCTCTTCCTATTCCTCCTCCTCCTCCTTGTTGTTGTTGTTGTTGTTGTTGTTGTTCTTCTTCTTCTTCTTCTTCTTCTTCTTCTTCTTCTTCTTCTTCTTCTTCTTCTTCTTCTTCTTCTTCTTCTTCTTCTTCTTCTTCTTCTCAATATAATTTTCTCCTTGTAGCATTGATTGGGCTCAGTCTGAAGTTGATCTCTCACTAGATGATATATGAATGTTTATATGGTTTAAATTGATATTATAAACAGAACATATTTAACAGCTAAGATGTACTATTGTAGTTGGTAAAATTGCTATTATGGATATACTATAGATTTCTCTGTATAAACATCTTACTATTTTTTAAACTTTTTATCTCTATTATATTTAATGTGTTTTTTATCTGGAAATAAATCAATAAAATATGCAATTAACAAAAGTTCTTTTTGATTTGTTTCACTACAAAATGAATATAAAGATTTCATATTTTATTCCAGTTGTAAAAGTTATGGTCTTCTTATGGGATTGATAAACTTGAAGATCTTATCAGTTTTTCCAATTATTTATGTTATTCTTACTAAGTAATTCAATTGTTCATCTCAAGCTATTCAGTAAAATAAAAAGCAATATGATTTCATCCAAGAGTTCAATTTCTGTTAGGCTCTTCATAATAAATCAATAAGGGTTGACTGAGCTGGTACTTTTATTTTCAGCCACCCCTCTCTCATTTGGCTGATCTTTAAATAAATCAAAATATTGGGCTCCATCCAAATTCTAATAAAAGTTTTATAGAGCTGGCATAATGAATCAATAAAAAATAAATATTTCAGAGCAAACCAATTTGTTTATTACATTCTAAAAGCATTCTTGCTAAATAAAGTAAAAAAGAAAAAAAAAATTGATTTAACTTTTTCAAATATATCTTTCATTTTCTTTCCTTTTTAAATGCAATATGTTTAGAAAATGGGATAGGTTTACAAACTCATTGCAGTCTATGAGTGAAGTCTGTGAGTAAATTACTAAATTTAATGCATCATTCATTGTTGTACTGAATCACAGCTTAGTCAATAATTTATTCTTTAGGATAATATTCTTATGAGACTTCAACATTAACTTAGACCAACACTAAATATGATTATGGTTTAAAATGACAAAGTAGTGCAATGCTGGTTGTTATCATTTATTCCTAGGTCAATCCTGACATGCAGACAGGGCTTACCTGGAAATAAACATTCAACTTTACAATGAAAGTAAGCAAACAAAGTTTGTTTTAGAAGCGTTGAGATGTATTGTAAGATACAGAAATAAATTTATTTCTCAAACGCGTGATAATACTATAAATAGCGTGATCAGGATAAATTATCCATATATTGCAGAAAAATACGTTACTGGCCAGCCATGAGACTCGAACTCACATCTCTGTGATTACGCGTCAAGTGTTTTACCATTAATTATTCTTCCTCATTTTAAGCTATTGATATCAGTTGTGCTGACCTTGTTGAAGAGGCTTCAGTCTTAAATCTGAAACCGTCGACAGTATAGGGATGCTATGACTGCCACTTTCAGCCATTTACAGTCACTGTCAGTAAGTTGTATACAATTATGTATGTTGACTGTAGCATCAGTTGCACTTTAGCTCTTATTTCTAGCACTGTAGGTTTTCTAACACCCTCTGTCATATTTCATGACAGTTATAGTTTTCCTTTTTGGTGATACATTGCTAAACTGCTGCCTAACTTAATTATATATATACTTTATATTATACAATATCAGTTATTTTATATTACCCAAACAGTCCTTTTCCAAAACACCTATATTTTCTTGGTAGAATTGTTGAGTAAAAAAAAAGAAAAGTTGTTGCAGTCTTTTATGCTTTCGGTTTAAATCTTGCTGAGGTTAACTTTGCCTTTCATCCTTCTGGGGTTGATCAGATCAAAAAAATTTACCAGAAAAGTACTGAGATTGATTTCATATTCATATACATCATACTAGATGCAAAGAGAATTATAATACAAGACATCTCCATATATTTATATTTCCAGTGAAGAAGAATTAATCATCTGGTGATTTTTTGTTATTTTGAAAAATTAATATTTTATCTATATTACAAATTAAAATTTATTAATATTGACAATCATATAAAAACTCTAAAGCGTTTTAAAATAAAATTCATATCTTACCATATGAATTTTATTATTTCCATTACACTTCTTTTTTTTTTTTTTTTTTTTTTTTTTGCTTGACATATTCTCCTGAAATTTTAAACATTTTCAAGCTTTTAAAGTACTATTTTAAAATTTGTTTCCATGAATTCAAATATCTTCTACTATTTTATATCTATCACATATCATTCTTCTACTCTCTCTTTATCTCACTTTCTCTGCCTAACTCTGTTATATATATATATATAATCTCACACACATACACAAACACATGTATTTCCATGTGTAATTTTAATACATGTCTAAAATTTAAAAACTACAAATTTGTTTGGTTGTTGTTTTAGGTATATTTAATATTTATACATGCTATCATAATTGAACTGCTACTATTTTCAGTTGATAAATATTCGTAAAACCCATTTCATATTTCCAATCTCATTGTAATTTCATTTCGAAATGAATCTATCGGATTTTAAAATCGAAAATAGGCTTAAATTTTGCTTGATCCTAATTCAGAAAACTTTTTCCAGGCTTTCCTAAACCACTTGACAATTACTGACATATTTAAAAATATTATTAAATTATAAATATTATTACTATTATTATTTTCCAAGTAGCTAATTCATGGAATTGATTTCTGAAACAGATTTATTTTGCTGTTAAAGAACAATATTTATTTCACGGTTCCAGTTTAGTGCAACATTTTCAACATTTTGGCAATATAGCTTTTTATTTCTTATTTTATTTACTTAACTCAGATTGATAGGAAACTTTAGTACAATAAGTTTAAATGTGTCTGCTTTGAGTAAGGCATAGTTCAATATTTATTTCCATAAGATTATTGTTAACCATTTCCAATAACCTTAAAACTGCATGGAGATCTTTCTTAATCAGCTTCACTAATAAAACTTGAAAATTAAAATCACTTTATATCATAATACAACCCTTTTACATCTTTGTATCATGATGATAATGATATTAATCACACTATGTATTATTTTTTTTGATAAGTAGTTGATTATGTTTTAACATTTCCTTTGATAATTTGACTTTGGAAAAATTTCATTTTTGTATCAAGAATTTGTTTTAGCCATATTGTATCCATAGGCAAAAAACAAAAAAACAAACCCCAAAATCCCAACAAAGTACATGTGAATATTGTCTCCTTATGCACTTGGTGATGTTTGAGTAGTTTAGTATTTTTTACCATTTTTGCTAGCCAGGCAAAAACCTGTATTCTGCCAGTCATTTTGTCTAACCAACATCAGAAGAATCTTTTTCTTTGCATATTCAGATGAAGGAAGCTGTTCTTGCTCTTTATTCATACAAAATTCATCACAAAATGGAAATGGTCTTCCCACTCTTTGTATCTGGTTATCCATGTTAATTTAACTTATTTCAAACTCTGCAGCATTTTCTGTTCATATGACATGTACAACACAAAGGGAAATTTAATTTCCAAACATATGAGTATCCTTTTTCTACAATGCATGAATTGTACTATTGACTGTTAACAGACATGTGTAATACTTTTCATACTAACACATTTATGTAAATTTTATTATTACTAATGTTTCAATTTGAAATTTGTATTTTTTCTTCTGTCTAATTCAAAGCCTGTACCCATAAACTAAGAACACATGCTGTTTGACTATTTTAAGTTGTACTACCACTTAGACTGGCAGTATGTGTAAAACAATGGGAAGCCAATATATGTTTATTGATGTTACCTGTCTGTATTCCTGGTTTTTTAAACATGCATCATCCAGCTGAACAACTTAGAGAATGTTTTCATCATTATGCTTACTATATATAGTTCAGTTGTTAAACAAATTAAAATATCTGAAGTTTATTTCATTTACCTTATGGAATAGAAGAAACAAAAAAATTCTGAACACCACAATAAAATCTTAATCTCAAAATTGTCATATGAAACAGAAATATTCATTAACCAAAAACGAAAACATAACAAAAATGAAATCTAAAAAGATTTAAAGGTGTTATTGTGTTTATAGACTTAACAGAGGTAGTTGAAGTTTCCTTTATATTCATATCAGGCTAGAAAAGTAATCTCACATTTTAAGAATCAAATCTTTAATCAAAGAACACAAAATATATACCTTGATGATACCAGGAGTAATAAACTTTCACTATCAACAAATGGATGAAGTCTCTATATAGCTGCTCAAAATGACAAACTCCATGAAATCACACAGCAATTTCTTAAAAGTGTTTGATATTTGGTATATTGATGTAGGACTGTGGTGCAATAGACGTGTGAGAGATCTGGTATACAAAACAGTGGAAGAAAAAAGTGTGAGAGATACGGTAGTGATTGATTAGAAGTTTCAGAGGTTTAGTGCAGAATAGGAGTGTCAGAGGCTTGGTATATAAGACAGTGATAGATTAGAAGTGTGAAATGTGGCTTGTATGACAGTGGTAGAATAAGATGGGTAGAGATCTGGTATATACGACAGTGGAAGAATAAAAGTGTAAGAGGTGTGACATGTTTAATAGTGGTAGAACAGAAGTGTTAGAGATTTGAGATATGCCAAACCTTTCAAACTTCTATTCTACTAATGTTCAACTTACCAAACAAAATACATTACTTGGATTTACAAAAACATTATGTCTCACTGGTATTAAGAAAACATTGCACAGTGGAAAAATCTACTGCCTTTAATCACACCTCAATGAGATAGATTAGACTAGCAGAGATACCCAGCCTTGCTCGGGATTAAAATGGCATAGTTTTTTTATTGTTTTGCTTGTTTCAGTTATGTGACTGTGGCCATGCTGAAGCACCACTGTTGGTTGAACAAATCGACCACAGGATTTATTCTTTTTAAGCCTAGTACTTATTCTATCAGTGTCTTTTGCTGAACTGCTAAGTTATGGGAGCATAAACACAGCAACATCGGTTGTCAAGCAATGGTGGGGGTAGAAACACACACGCGCACGCGCATATATATTACTCTTTTACTCTGTTACTTGTTTCAGTCATTTGAGTGTGGCCATGCTGGAGCACTGCCTTTCAGTTGAAGAAATTGACAGATGGACCTATTCTTTGTAAGCCTGGTGTTTATTCAATCGATATCTTCTGCGGAACAGCAATGTTACAGGGACATAAACACACTAACATCGGTTTCTAAGCGATGGTGGGGGAAACAAACACAGACAAAAATACACACACATAAACATATATACACATAGGACAGACTTCTTTCAGTTTCCATCAACCAAATCCACTGATATGGCTTTGGTTGGCCCAAGGCTATAGTAGAAGACACTTGTCCAAGGTGTCATGCAGAGGGACTGAAACTGGAACCAAGTGGTTGGGAAGCTAGCTTCTTAGTGCACAGCCACACCTGCACCTATACACACACACACACACACACACACACACACACTCACACACACACATGCATATATGTACATACATGGTGGTTGTCTACTCCTTATACAGAGTTTGACCACCTCCTGTACCTACACCTTGGCACCATCATGGCGTCTGATGTGGCTTTTTAAACCAGACAATGTTCTGAAAAGACACCCACATAGATTGTACTCCTGATTTGGACCACCAAGACCTGCAGGTAAATTCTGCTTTTTGTGGATCTTAACATGTCTTTTGAGGTCTCCGTTGGATTTGCAAACCTTCTGGCATACACTGCAGTGAAAGATGTGCACAGACACATAGGCAGAATATTTGGTGGAGGTTCATTTTCCATGCATTCGCAGATGAGATTTGAGGCCAGCAAAAGACAGGCATGGTCTGTCACAGACCGTGCACACAAAAAGGTCATTGTCATTCACCTTCGTGATCATTACATTTTACCTTAGATCTCTTTTGAGTCTTACTTGTGTTATCCTGGCCTCTTCAAATGTTTTCACTCCACTCCACACCTTTATTTGACATCCAGCTTGATCTGAAGGGCAGTTACCCTCCTCTTCTGACAAATTGATAAAAAGATAGCACAAGCATCCTAATAATACCTTTGGTATCTTTCTGTCACTGCTTCCATAACAAACAACAATATCTGCAACACCAGTACCTATTTTGACTATCTAATTAGTATTCTGCTACATGAAAATGGGGACATTACATGAATTCTGATACTTGAAAAGTATAATATTTTCAACAATCTTTGAAAATCTTAAAGACAATGTATATTTGAGAAAAATAGTTTGGATATCATAAAGAATGTTTTGTGCACTGACTGTCTTATTGCATCTTAAGTAATTTATCAATGAAAATAATTCATTATACTAGAGGCACAAGGCCTGAAATTTGGGAGGATAGGGTAAGTCAATCACATAAGTACTTGACTGGTACTTAATTTATTGACCTTGAAAGGGACCACCTATCTGAATTAACAGTGCCTTGGTAGATAAGGCAATTAAGAGTTTGAAGAGAGGGAAAGCCCCCAGCCCATCAGGAATCACCACAGAGATGATCAAAATATCTGGCAGTGTCAGCTATAGCCTAGTCACCTGTATAGTCAACAGGGTGATACATGAAGAATTCATATCCAATAACTGGTGTAGCAGCAACATAGTCAACTGCTACAAAGGTAAAGGTGACGCATTAGATACAAATAATTACAGAGGTATCAAGCTGTTAGATCAGGCAATGAAAGTCATGGAGAGGGTTGTAGCCCAACTAATTAGGGAGAGGGTCAGTCTAGATGAGATGCAGTTTGGGTTTGTGCCAGGGAAAAGCACCACTGATGTTATATTTCTGGTAAGACAGCTGCAGGAGAAATACCTAGCCAAAGATAAATCTCTGTACCTAGCTTTCGTTGACATGGAGAAAACCTTCGACAGGGTTCCCCATTCCCTTATCTGGTGGTCAATGAGGAAACTAGGGATAGATGAATGGTTGGTGAGAGCTGTGCAAGCCATGCACAGGGATGCTGTCAGGAAGGTGAAAGTTGGCAATGAGTACAGTGAAAAATTCCAGGTAGAGGTAGGCGTCCACCAAGGTTCAGTCATCAGCCCCCTCCTATTTATCATAGTCCTCCAGGCAATAACAGAGGAATTCAAGACAGGAAGCCCCTGGGAACTCCTCTATGCTGATGACTTTGCTCTTATTGCTGAGTAACTATCAGAACTAGAGGAGAAGTTTCAGATGTGGAAGCAAGGATTAGAATCAAAGGGCTTTAGAGTCAACCTAGCTAAAACCAAAGTCTTAATAAGTACGAAGGCAGACAAAGCACAAATCCCTTCAGGTAGATGACCCTGCTTGATCTGTAGAAAAGGGGTAGGTAGAAACTCTATAAGACGTATCCAGTATACGTCTTATGTGTATGGACACGTAAGAGGTGAAGCAATATCAAAGGAAGGCTAACTGGGAAGATAGTTTTTGTATGTGGTAGATGCTCAGGAGCAATAAACACTGGAAATGTGCAGAAAACAACATCTGTCACATTCCAGGGAAAAAAATCTAGAAGTAGTCGACAGCTTCCGTTACCTAGGTGACCAAGTCAGTAGCTGGGGTGGATGCTCTGAAAGTGTAGCTGCTAGAATAAGAATAGCCTGGGTGAAGTTCAGAGAGCTCCTACCTCTGTTGGTGGCAAAGGGCCTCTCGCTCAGAGTAAAAGGCAGACTGCATGACGCATGTGTACGAACAGCCATGCTAGATGGCAGTGAAACATGGGCCATGACTGCTGAGGACATGTGATAGCTTGCAAAGAATGAAGTGAGTATGCTCTGCTGGATGTGTAATGTCAGTGTGCATACTCGACAGAGTGTAAGCGCCCTGAAAGAAAAGCTGGACATAAGAAGCATCAGATATGGTGTGCAAGAGAGAAGACTGCGCTGGTATGGATATGTGGTGCGAATGAATGAGGACAGCTGTGTGAAAAAGTGTCACACCCCAGCAGTTGAGGGAATGTGTGGAAGAGGTAAACCCAGGAAGACCTGGGATGAGATGGTGAAGCCCGACCTTCGAACATTGGGCCTCACCAAGGCAATGACTAGTGACTGAGACCTTTGGATATATACTGTGCTTGAGAAGACCTGGCAAGCCAGGTGAGACCATAACCCATGGACTATGCCAGCAGTGTAACAGAGCCTACTTATGCATTGCTTGCAAAGACCTGTTGAGGAAGTGAAATCAAAATCAAAATCAAATTCGTTGACTTGGCCAATGACAGCAACACCTGACTGGCACTTGTGCCAGTGGAACGTTAAAAGCACCATCCGAGCATGATCGTTGCCAGGGCCACTGACTGGCTCCCATGCCAGTGGCACATAAAAAGCACCATTCAAGCGTGATCATTACCAGCGTCACTTTAATGGCACTTGTGCCTGTGGCATGTGAAAAACAACATTTGAATGAGGTCATTGCCAATGCCGTTGGACTGGCTCCTGTGCAGGTAGCACATAAAATACACCATTTGAGTGTGGCTATCTCCAGTACTGCCTGACTGGCCCTCGTGTCGGTGGCATGTAAAAGCACCCACTACACTCTCAGAGTGGTTGGCATTATGAAGGGCATCCAGCTGTAGAAACTCTGCCAGATCAGATTGGAGCCTGGTGCAGCAATTTGGCTCGCCAGTCCTCAGTCAAACTGTCCAACCCATGCTAGCATGGGAAGCGGACGTTAAACGATGGTGATGATGATGATGATGATGAAAGGATGAAAAGCAAAGTCGACCTCAGTGGAATTTGAACTCGAATGTAGCAGCAAACGAAATACCACTAAGCATTTTACCTGGTGTGCTAACACTTCTGCTAAACCAAAATAATAATTATATTGTATGTAATTTCAAACATATCTTGGTATACTGGATCTGTAGATTGTCTTCGTATGTTTGATGGTCCACTTTTTCTGACGTTATTAAGTTAAATCTGAGTTAATAGAAGCTACCCAACAAATTATACTCTATCTTCAGTTCTACATTTTTTTAGTTTTTGTTTTTAAATTATTAGCTCTGTCAAAATCCAAACAATAACATTGAAAAGTATTTATCAATTTGTTTCTTGATATTGTGCATGATGTTTAGTGACAGTAACTATCTTTCTTCCCTAAAACTAGATTTATGGAAATATTCCTTCCTATTTAATAATATAGACAATGCTTACTAACTATAATACTTTTCTCATTCTTCTGATCTTCGAAATTATTGTATAGGATATATGATTCAATCTTTATATTAATAAGAGTTTTTACTTCGTTTATTCTTATTTATAATTGGAAGAGATGATTCATAGTATCACACTATATAACTGTGGTGCCTTCTCAAAGATATATATAGTTGGAGACTGTTAAGTAGAGATATAGATAAAATAATTAGAAGTAGATAAAGAGAAAGAGAGAAAAAACCTGATTGAAAATCAAAAGAACAAGTATTAATTGTATTTTATAAAACCTCTTGATAATTTCATTCACCAAATAAAACATTTTATTGTTATCCAGCCATTTCTATCAGTGCTTGAAAGTTACTTCTGCCAGTTTATGATGAGTACTTATTCTTATTTTTCATGATAATTCTTACATTTAACTAGAAATTTACTGTAGAAAACCTCCACTAAAGAGTTTAAAATATGCTTGAGGATATTATTTCCAATGATTCAGTTAGAAAGAAAATGTCACTCTAATCAATCCAAGAGAGAAATAGATTGAATTTTTCCATTTTTAATATCCTTTTATCAATCAAAATAAACAAAGAAAAATGTAATATCAAACATGTGATTATTTTTTCTTGATATCTTTATTAAAACTTTTTAATATCTTCAACTTATTTTTTCCCCCCATTAGTTACATAGCCAACTTAACTAGTTTTAATTTTATTATAATGCATTCTTGATTTATGATATAATTATAATATTAAGAAATATGTTAATTAATTTCAAAAATTGATTGAATGCTAATGAAAGAATTTTAGGAATATGCTTAACATCCTTCCCACTTCCACCTTAGGTGGAAAGGATAATTGCTAGATTTATGGAAATATCTAAAATATTATGGTTGTATAAAACAGCAATGGTATTTCATGATTTGAAAATGGTTTAACTTTAGAATTCTATAAATTTTAGATTAAATATTAGATGCTCATATCATATGCATATTTAAGCTCTTTCTTTGGGGTTCTGAAGTTCTGAAAAATAGATTTGTTGTTAATTTTTAGATATTGAAAGATATAAGATAGGAAAAATTTCATGATTTATATTTAAGAAACAGCTAAGATTAAATTCTTTTGAGAAGTAAACATTTGCAACATTTGGAGCTGTTATATCCTAAAGTTTCAAAAGAAATGTGATGAAATAATCATGCCAACTGCAATCAAACCTCAATTTAATGTGTGTTTATATTATCTTATAAGGATTCAGTCAAAAGATGAATGACAACTCTCATGAGCTTTTTTAGGGCCTCCAAAACTAGTGTTTGATGAGAACTAAAACTTATTGGTTATTTACAGACTGGAGACTCAGACTAAATGTTTTGGACACTGCAAAATGCACCAAATGGATAAGTGGTGGTGGTGGTGGTGGTAGTGGTGTTAAAGTGGGTAAGGAATTTAGTTGATCACCAAGAGCAGGAACAATCCTTCTGATAGGCTTCCGCATAGTTTCCATGAATTTAATTTTTCTTACAAGACTTGGGTTAACCTGAAGAAGACACACATGGTTATGTAAAGAGATTAACCCAGTGATTCTCAGTTGGGAGTCCATGTGACTCTTGGGAGTCCACATAAGACTTTGTTGTTAAGATGTATGTGCAATAAATTGGGTATACTTCTACATTACACAAAATATTTTAACAATTTTTTTAATATAATTCCTAATAATATTTAAATATATGAGTTTTGTAAACATTAAATAGTTAGGAGGGTCCATCTGAGTAAAACAGGGATCAGAGGGGTCCATAGGCAAAGAATGGTTGAGAAACACTGGATTAAACAAACATTGCAAGGTATTTCCAGGTATATTTGATATTCATTACTCTATGACAAACTGTACTGCTTTATGTTAATCATCTAGTGTGTATCATCTCTAAAATGTTGCCAAGCTGAGAGAATGAATTTCTGTTTCTATCTCTTCACAGAATATTGTATCTTTGCCTTTATCTGTAGGAAGTATATATTTCATAAAAAATTAACAGGAACTGCTAAAGTCTTTTAGTCATTCTATTCTAAATATACACACTGAAAATGATGCACCAAACTGGTGACAATTACAAATTACATTTCATTGATACAAGTTCACATTTTTACATTATTATATTTTCTTCTGTCTTGTTTCAAGATAGATATAAAATTCAAATATTCTTGGAAACAAATGCTTTGAAGACAGTTTTCTTTGTATAATTATTAAGTTTTATTTATATATTTTAAGTATTTCACTCACAGTTAATAATCTAATAGCAAATTTCAGCTAATTATCACATAACATTTTGGGAATAGCATCTCTGAACTCTCTTTTACTAGAATATATTTGTTTTCAATACAAATGATTAAAATTTATTGAATTAATATCCATTATTAAAAGGCATCTGGTATAATGTTTCTCTAAAGTTTTAGTTTCAACTATGAAAAAATATTTCAAGTAACTTTATTGTTGTTAATTAGCTACTCCTTCTTATGCATTTTCTTAGGCAGCAAATTGGCAGAGTCATTAAAGTATTGAACTACTTCACAGCATTTGTTTGAACTCTTTACATTATGAGTTCAAATTTTACTGAGGTTCACTTTGTCTTTCATCCTTACGAAGCTTTTCAGCATGTCATTGTTTTAGAGTGAACAAAAAAAGTACCAATCCAAGGCACTGAATTCATGGAAATTGCAGTATTTGTTCCAGCTCTTTACATTCTGAGTTCATGGCCTGCATGGGTCTTACTTAATCTGTCCCCTGGTTTAACTCTAGCACCATGAGTGCCTGTAGCAGAGTGCACCCTATTGCAAGCATTTGGTCCATATTTCCAGTGTGAAAATACCTTCCTCCCTGCTATCTTGGAGGCTTTATAATGGCTCTTTGTTGACAGCTTTCAGAACATTTTGAAACAAGTGATGCCTGTGGCCTTCTCTGGCTTCTCCTTCATCCTGATAGCTTCCATCTCATTGCTGCTGTTAAATATCAATGATCTGACTGCCTCAGGACATTGTCAGCCAGTTGCATTCTTCATTCTTTTACCAAATTCTGGATTCTTTGCAATGACTCTCATATGACTTCTTCATTATTGACATGACTGGGGTAAAAGTTCCCACAATTTTCTTCAAGCATCTCTGATGAATGAGAGCCAACATGTCATGAGTTTCACAGTTCTCTTTAATATCTTGCTTGTATTTATAACCATTGGTAGTCCAATGCTATTGTAAAGATAGATATTGATATTAGTGTTCAGTGTATTCATGAACCAGATTTTGTATGTTTGTATATGTCTTATTGCTATTCTGATTCTTCATTTGACATCAGTTTCTATATTCCCACAATGATAGAGCATTGCCAAGACAGTGAATCAGTGTTATTGTTATCAATCAGAAAATAAATACAGATACATGTACGAAAATGAGGCAGAGTATAAATACTGCCTATCTTTATTAAGGAAACTGAGGAATGCCTGCAATATTTGGAAAAATGTTATATCATCTGAATGAAAGAAGCATAAGAACTACTTGAATAATGAAAATGGAATGAAAAAGGATTGTAAGCTGGTAGGTGGTAGTTGATAATCACAATTATAGAATCTAGTTAAAATAAATTAAAGAATATTATAGGTAACTGAGTAAATTACTAAAGACTATAAGTGACTAGAGAAAAATAACTTCAGAATGGTTGAACCAACTTCGATATGACTATATATAAGAGTTATGTTTGGAAGTAAAATATAACAAGTGATAACTCTAAACTATTTCTTTGAGCAGTGAAACAGTAGAATCTAAGGAAACTAGTGATGGTCAGCATTGCCAAATAGCCAAGAAAAAATGTTCATAATTTTATATGTGCAGGAAGAAAAGTTAAATGTTTTGGATGAAATCCTTCAGTGGAGAGATAGAATATTTTCTGGGGTTACAACATAAATGGATTTATCTAGTTATCCAGCAACACCAATAAACACTCATCTCTCTCTCTCTCTCTTCTCCCCCTCTCTCTCTTCTCCCTCTCTCTCTCTCTCTCTCTTTCTAATGAAGAATTTTATTTGGAACATTAGACTTCTTCATGGCATAAAATCTATGCCATGGTATTACCTTTATGTATTTCTTTGATTAATCTAGCTAAGAAGGAAAAAAAAAAGCAGTTGGTAATGTAATAATCTAGTCTATGAACACATCTAAATCTGATATTTTCAAACAAATCTTCACTTCCCTAGCTACAAATGATTTGAATATTACAGTACACAGTAAATAGCAAAGATTATTCAATAACTGCCATTAAAATTATATTAGGAAAATGCTGGTAGAAACTGAATATACAATGATAAACATTAGAAGGTAAATAGTGTATGTTGTGTTGGATCAAAAGGATATTTCAATACTGAAATATAAAAAAAAAATACAAACTAGAATTGATCTAAAGGAAAGCAAAAACAAAAATAAATAAACAAAAATAGTTGTTATTGTAATGAGGATCATTAACTGTCTTTACAAAGGAATTTGGAAACTTTCTTTTTGAAAAGGGGCTAATCGAATGTCAAATCATGGAAAAGGTTTGCTGCAAAAAATAAAAGCACTAAAAATATTAGTTATGTGAGAATATAGGAAGACGGTGGATAAAAGAAAGATAGCTTTGGTGTTAGTATTAAAGCAGCTACTCTTGCTAGTAATGATCATATTATAAAGTAATATCCTTTGCTTAATCTGATATTTTCTAATATTTTTTCTTCTAACTGGTCTTTTAGTTGCAAAAATTTTCTTTAGAATCTGCTTATGTAATTTCTAAATCTTGGTTCTAATCTACAATATTTTACCATCCTTCTTTCAAAGTAATTTAAAACTTTTTATATTTATTTGATATTTTTGATAATTTCTTCTCAAATCGAACTACCTTGAAGACATTCATCAGAATGAATATATTTACATAATAAATTGTAATTGAACTCCATGTTAATATTTTTTTTTTCTTCTATTAACCAATCTTTGAAAACATACAGCTGATTAATGCATTAAACACTAGCTAAAGAAATTTTAGATGTTAAGTCTTCTACTGGAGTAGTTAGCCATTTGAAAATGTTTTATGATCTGTTATCTAAAGTAATTAATATAATGTTCATTTTGAAAACTATTTCCTTGTATATAATGTGAAATTAATGTTATTTTTTTTTATCTAAATCACAAGGAAAGCATAATTTTTCATATTTTAATTAAAAACGTTTTTTTTTTCAAGCCATAATTAGTCAGTGTGACATAATGGAATATGACAGCTATTTAGTAGTAGTAGTAGTAGTAGTAGTAGTAGTAGTAGTAGTAGTAGTAGTTGTTGTTGTTGTAGTAGTAGTATGAATCATTTCTTCCCCATCAGTAATGAACAAGGTACTGAATATGTTAAAGTACTTCAGACATGAGTTGTTACTGCCCATCTCATATTTCTTCAGGTGCCCTTTCATTGGATGCTGTTTTTACACACAACTAAATCAGCATAGTCTTCTCTGTCTTATAATTTCTCCTAGTAAGAGATTTCTGGCTAAGAGTCTTTTAATCCTTTAGCATTTAAGCCGTTCATATCTGACCCAAATATTCTAGCTGTTTTATGTTCAAAGCGGGCAGATTCAGTCTTTCACACCAACCTTACAATGTCATTTTTAATATAAATAATCACATCATTGAAATCTCAAAGCTGCAAGACAATGCATGATTAATTCAAAATAACGTGAATCAATAAGCATTACATTTGACAGAGAAATCTGAATGCTAAAGGGTTAAAGCAGATCTATCTAATTGTAGCATTAATATTTTAAGTGAGGTAAAGATGGTGAATTGGCAGAATTGTTAGCAAGCTAGGCAAAATGCTTAGCAGCAATTCATCTGTCTTTACATTCTGAGTTCAAATTCTGTTGAGGTTCCGAGTTCTATTCCACTGAGGTTGACTTTGTCTTTCATCCCTTCAGGATCAATTAAATTAGTACAGTTGAACACTGACGTCAATGTAATCAACTCTCCTCGAAATTGCTGGCCTTGTGCCGAAATTTGAAACTGATGTTTTAAGTGATGCACTCTGGGTTTTTAACAACTACACCCTTAATTTCACTAGCCTTGATCAACACAAATGTAAACATTTTCAGACATATCTCTCAAACTAAAAATATACTCTGATTGTTGAATAGGGAATAATTCATGGAATTTTTCTGTAGGAGACCTTGCTCTCTAAAGCATGGGATAAAAACAATTATCTGATTGGTTATTCTGGTCATTTCTTTTATCTCTTATTCTTTTACTTGTTTCAGTCATTTGAATGCGGCCATGCTGGAGCACCACCTTAAAAGGTTTCAGTCAAAAGTATTGACCCCAGGACTTTTTTTTTGAAGCCTAGTACTTACTCTATCAGTCCCTTTGCTGAACCACTAAGTTACAGGAATGTAAACACACCAGCACTGGTTGTCAAACAGTGGTGGGTGCACAAGCAGACATAAAGACACACACATAGATATATGCATGCATAGCCCACTTATGAGTACCTTTCCTTCTTTGGACACAAAACCCTGCTTGCAAAGACCTGTTGAGGTAAGTGAAATTGAAATAAAAATATTGAACCAAATTTGTTGACTGGCATCCATGCCAACCTTCCTTCGTTGAACACTACACTCAGCTTGCGACGACCTGTTGGGGCAAGTGAGATCGAAACTGAACCAAATTCGATGACTGGCACCCGTGGCACTGGAGTGCTAACAACACCATCTGAGAGGGATCACTGCCAGACCAGTGGTCTCGCTTCCATGCTGGTGGCATGTAAAAAGCACCATTTGAGTGCGATTGTTTCCAGCTTCGCCTTACTGGCACTCGTGCCAGTGGCATGTGACCAAAACATTGGACTGACTCCGGTGCAGGTGGCACGTAAAAAACACCATTTGAGTGTGACCGTTGCTAGTACCGCTGGACTGGCCCTCAAGTCGGTGGCATGTAAAAAGCACCCACTACACTCTCGGAGTGGTTGGTGTTAGGAAGGGCATCCAGCTGTATAAACTCTGCCAGATCAGATTGGAGTCTGGTGTAGCCATCTGGTTCGCCAGTCCCCAGTAAAATCGTCCAACCCATGCTAGCATGGAAAACGGACGTTAAATGATGAGAATGATGATATATATATATGGGTTCAGCTACTCTACATTGATAAGGGGCAACTACCCTGAAACTAGTCTGTAGATGCCAAACTAGCAAGGGGAAGCTGCTGACCTCCCCTGTTCGAAGGTGATAATGGGCACAGGTTCGTGTGTCACATAGCTAGCTGGAGGTGATCTTGGAGCTAATCAACAGCAGTATTCATCCTATTTTTCTGGACTGCCATGTTAGCTTGGCGATAACTATTAATATATACAAATTACAATCCAGAAAATGGAGAAGTAGTGCTAATATAATTTATTAATGCTATTTCTCCATTTTCTGGATTTTAATTTTAATATTTATAAACCAAGATTTATATTTAGACCAATTATTTTAGGAATATTACTTTACACAACAAAATAATAGTTAACAGACCAGTATTTCATTGAATATTTTCTATCCCTTAAGGTGGTTTTTTAAAACTCTATTTACAGTGACACAGAAAATGGAAAGATCTTCATTGGTTTCTTTACCCTCATCTTCTTTGTTTGAGTTGAAATACTCAAGGAAAACTCGTTTCAGAGCAGGTGTGTGCAACACCTTGAGTAAGTGTAGTTTGCTACACTTCGAGCCTTGTGAGTGGATTTAGTAGACGGAAACTGAAAGAAGCCCATTGTTTTTATATGTGCATATCTGTATGTGTGCATTTTTGTGTCTGTGTTTGTGACCTATCACTGCTTGACAACTGTTGTTGGTGTATTTATAAACCCTGTAACTTAGCTGTTCAGCAGGGGAGACCAATAGAATAGGTACCAGGCTTTAAAAAATAAGTCTTGGGGTCGATTTGTTTGATTAAAACTCTTCAAGGTGCTGTCGAATGACTGAAACAAATAAAATTTTATATATATATATATACATATATATATATATGTATGTATGTATATATACAAAGGAGTCCAGTGCAATCTATGGGCAGGAG
>NC_068983.1:80744332-80746449 GCF_001194135.2 Octopus bimaculoides
ATTATATTATATATATATATATATATATATATACATATATATATATATGTATGTATGTATATATACAAAGGAGTCCAGTGCAATCTATGGGCAGGAGAGGTGCAGCTGAAGTGCACGAGAGTAGAAAGTTCAGGTAGAGAATACGTAAAAGTTCGTTGGGTGATGAGAGGAGACAGGATCAACTGGTGTGACCATGTGAGCGTGTAATATATGGGGAGGATTCGCTAAAAAACAAAGGATGAAGACAGGTGGTGTAGACAACAAACAGATGTATTAGTTTAATGCTCAGGAAGTGAAAAAGTCTTTAACGTTTTGAGCCTATGCTCTTCCACAGAAAGGAACACCTCATCTCTTACACCCACTCCCACATACCCCACCTCTACCCCCCACCCTCAGACTAATCCATACTCCACCCTTGCCTTCCCCACTCTCGCCTTTCCCACCTACCAACACCATCACACCACACCATACATCACTACACCATACACCACCATACCACACAACACATCACCACGCACACACTAGCACTGACCACGTCCCAGCCCCACATCTTCACACCTACACATACACACACACACATACTTGTCAAGGTCACCAGCCCTCTTCCACACACATACATACTCTCTTATACACACGCACGTGCACCTTTGTTTCGGGATCACCACAACTTTATTATCTCCCCTTCTTCCTAGCTCTCCTGTGTGACCCTTCTGTCCAGCATTCACCATAATAGATCGCTAGCCACTACACATTCTTTATTTTCTCTCCCTGTTTCTTTCTGTGTTCCTTTCTGTCGTGTGTTATTTCTTTACTACCCACAAGGGGCTACACACAGAGGGGACAAACAAAGACAGACAAACGGATTAAGTCGATTATATCGACCCCAGTGCGTAACTGGTACTTATTTAATCAACCCCGAAAGGATGAAAGGCAAAGTCGACCTCGGCGGAATTTGAACTCAGAACGTAGCGGCAGATGAAATACCGCTAAGCATTTTGCCCGGCGTGCTAACGTTTCTGCCAGCTCGCCGCCTGTGTGTCTTTGTGTCTGTCTTCCCTCCCTCATCACCACTTGACAACTAGTGTTAATGTGTTCATGTCATTGTAACTTAGTGGTTTGGCAAAACAGACCAATAGAATAAGTACCAGGCTTAAAAAATAAGTACTGGGATTGATTTATTTGATTTAAAAAATTAAAGGCAGTGCTCCAGCATGACCACAGTTAAATGACTGAAGCAAATAAAACAATGTATAATATTTATGTGATAGTATGATATGTAATACTCAGAAAACAAACAGCTGTTACCAATGGGCAGAAACAATTGTTGTACTTTGTGATTGAAACCTGTTCAATCCATCTTCTTGTTTTATAAATTTCCTGTTATATGTGTGTCTGTGTATGTGTGTGTGTGTGTATATGAGTGCATGCATGCGTGTGTGCATGTGCGTGTTTGTGTGTGTTTGTGCATGTGTGCATGGTTGTACAAGCATGCACATGTGTGTGTGTGTGTGTGTGTGTAGGCTTGTGGCTTAGTGGTTAGGGTGTTGTACTCAAGATCATAAGACTGTGGCCTTGATCTCTTGGCAAGTTGGTGTACTGTGTTCTTCAGCAACATACTTAATTTCCGTGGAGGTGCAATGGCCCAATGGTTAGGGCAGTAGACTCACAGTCTTAGGATCATGGTTTTGATTCCCAGACCGGGCCTTGTAAATGTTTATTGAAGAAAATCACTTAAAGCTCCACGAGGCTCTGGCAGGGGATAGTGGCGAACCTTGCTTTACTCTTTCACCACAATTTTCTATCACACTTTCTTCCTGTTTCTGTTGTACCTGTATTTTAAAGGGCCAGCCTTCTCACACTCTGTGTCACGCTGAATCTCCCTGAAAACTACATTAAAGGTACATGTGTCTGTGCAGTGCTCAGCCACTTGCACGTTAATTTCACAAGCAGGCTGTTCCATTGATTGGATCAACTGGAACCCTCGTTGTCGTAACCAATGGAGTGCCACTTCTTTTCCTATTGCTCCAGTACATACAGCCAGCAAAATGCGCAATCCATTGACAGGAAACTGGCCTCATGAGCCCATGACTTGCGAAGGGTCTTGGTCCTTTGTTTTT
>NC_068983.1:80747651-80748241 GCF_001194135.2 Octopus bimaculoides
TATATATATATCCTCTATAATAATAACTACTGTGTTACTTAACTCTTTGGGTCCTCCTGGAATGCTTTCTCACAAATTGATACTGAAGAAAGGAGTTCCAATCATGCTTTTCAGAAATCTGGATCCCCCAAAGCTGTGCAATGGAATGAGACTGATTGTCAGTCAAATGCATCCACATCTTTTGGAAGCAACATTCCTAGCTGGACAAGGAAAGGGAGAAAATGTGTTTATTTCAAGAATTCCACTGATTCCAGGAGACATGCGTTTGAATTCAAGACTTCAGTTTCCAGTAAGAGTTAGTTTGCAATGTCAACTAACAAGAGTCAATCTCATTCACTCGAAATTGTTGGACTTCACCTCATGCACCAGTGCTTTTCTCATGGTCAGGTCTATGTTGGTTGTTCCAGGGTTGGAAATGGCAACAATCTCTTCATATTCACACCAAATGATAAAATCAAGAATATCGTTTATCCTGCTGCTTTACAGTGATCTCCAAATGTCACAGTGATACAAAATTCTCCAAATGTGATACTCTGTGATATAAATCTGAGATGATAAGAAACCAATAAATGCTCTATTATTATTTCTCT
>NC_068983.1:80748251-80751650 GCF_001194135.2 Octopus bimaculoides
TATATATATATATATATATATATATATATATATATATATATATATATTGTGGCTTTGTGTCTGTGTTTGTCTCCACCACTACCAGCACCACCACCACCACTTGATAACTGGTACTGGTGTGTTTATGTTCATGTGACTTAGCAGTTTGGTAAAAGAGGCCAATAAGAAATACACCAGGTATAAAAAAGAAAGAACTGGTGTTGATTGGTTCAATTAAAATTCTTCAAGGTGGTGCCCCATTGTTGCTGCAGTCTGATGACTGAAAAAGATAAAAGAACCACTAAATTCCTTAGTAAGACTTTAAGCTAAGGGAGGTAATTCGTGTTCACCTATCTCAGTAAAACTATGGCTCTGAAACCTCTCGTGGTTGCTTATCTACTAGAAATAGCGACCCAAATGCTTTAAACCAGATTCTAATGCTGGATATTGAAGAACCAAATGAAGGGAAGATTTTCAATCTCGGATCATCCTGATTCCAAAAAGGTATAATATGTCTATGTAGACTGAGTTACAAGGGTCTCAGATGGACAGACAGAATTTTGCTTTTATTAATATAGATGTACCTTTGTGTTTGTCCTCACCATCTCACCACTTGGCAACTGGTGTTGATTTGTTTACATCTCCCTTCAAGACAGTGCTCCTGAAGGATCTAGTCCAATGACTGAAACAATAAAAAGATAAAAGATTTAAAGATGATAATTTTCCAGAGTAAATCTGAGTACAGAAACTCCATGGTAATAGAGCTTCAGCACTTAGATGATTAACTGGAAGTGCTAAGCTAAATAAGTTATTTTGCTGGTCATGGTTGTTATTTATTTAAAAAAAAAACAAAAACAATTTGGAATTATAAAGGTTACTATGATTTAAATAAACTACATATGGCTAGAATATTCTAATCGACATATTAAATCCTTGATAAACCTTAAAACATTTGGGAATGTTTGCATAGAGTTACAGTTAGCTGTGCCAAGGAAATAATAATTGTGGGAATTATACAAAACTCATATATTTAATCAGTAAATTTGATGAAAAATTAGCAACCCATCTTGATACAGTCTCTGTTTTCTCAGCTCCCTCAAACAGAATTCAAACTGAATTGATCAATGTAGCTCAAAAGATTACATCAAATGAAATAGAAATTGAACTTAAACAGGCTAACTTTGTAGCGATTCTTGTAGATGAAATGTATGACGTATCAAGCTATTCACAACTGTCAACTGTTTTGTGTTATATTACAAAAGATTGAGTCATTAAAGAATGGTTTACTGGTTTTAATGATGTTAGTACAAATCATTCAGTAAATGCTTTATCTGAACGTTTTCAAATGCAATGAAATGTGTGTGAAACAAATTAACTGCACAATGGCAGGACATTTAAACAGGTTGCAGTCAAAGGTAAGAGAGAAATATG
Organism: Octopus bimaculoides; assembly: GCF_001194135.2. Lineage (NCBI taxonomy): Eukaryota > Metazoa > Mollusca > Cephalopoda > Octopoda > Octopodidae > Octopus > Octopus bimaculoides. Next base: position 80,749,662 of record NC_068983.1, read on the forward strand.
AATATGCGGTATTTCTTCTTTGCTCTGCTCGTATTCAAAATGTTGTTCTTTCAAAAGTATGCTCTGCTTTAAAAGTATGTAGGATAACTTTTCTACAATAAATGAACTGGATATGTTTTTATGAAATCACCCAAAAGGGCCAATGCATTAGACAATATTGATTAAAAAGATTTTTCAAAGCAACAGTAACTACATGGAATTACTCCTACTGTCTTATTATTATTACAAAAGACAATTGTAATCTTTTAATCAGTTCTTTTGAAGACATCATTGCAAATTCTGAAGCATGGGATGAGACCACAATAAATTCTACAATTGGATTCTTATATAATTTTAAAAATCTCAATTTCTTATTTTTATTAGTAGTATTTAATGACATATTTTCTTTCACTGATGTCTTATTTAACATCCTTCAGACAAAAGGTCATGACATTGTAAAGAGCAAATGGATGAAAACTAGAACTGTGCTTGAAAATAAACTCAACGATTTTCCAATATTTTATCAAATGTTAGGAGAAAAACATGGAATCAATACAATCCAAATTAAGAGATCCATGAATAAAACTATTGATCCCTAACAACATTATAGAATGCTCTACAACAAAAATATTGGCACAACAGTTGACCAATTAAAAATGCAATATTCATCCTCAGAAGAACTTAAATTCATTGAACTTTTCAATTTCAGCAAAGCTGAAGAACATAGCAAAAAATGTCCAGTGGATACTTTAAATTCTTTAAAAACCACTTTTTGTTTTATATAATTTGATTACAGAGTGAACTAAATGTTATGTATTCAAGGGAAGATTTTAAAAAGCTAAGTGTAATTTATTGCATTACATTTACATCAATGATTTTACTGAAGCTATGCCAGAACTTTCCAGTCTTGCAATTTAATTTTGACAATTTCTTCTATGACTGCTTCTCTAGAGTGGCTCTTTTCTGCATTGAAGAGAATTAAAGCTTCTTAAAGAAATATGATAGAGAAAAGACATTCTGGATTGGCTCTTACCTCAGTTGAAAATGTTTTACTGATTAAAACAGATTTTTATGAGAATGTAATAAACATATTTACCCTGTAGATCAAAGAATTGAATTAATTTAGAAATGAGATACATAAATAATAGCTTTCTTGTATGTCTTTTTAAAAATCTGTTCATGTATTAAACAGTGGTGCCCCGCCACCATGGCCATGTTACAAAACTAAATTGATTCTGTTAAAAAATTTCACAAAACTTTTCAGCTCAACTTGGAGCTATTCTAGCAGCATTACAGGCTCCTGGGCAAATCAGTGAACTGGGTCCTATAATATTTAGTTACTGACAGTCAGCCACTGCGTGCATAGATCAGAATTGGGCCCATAGGCCTATTTGACCCCTGGGCAACTACCCTGTGTGCCATGCCTTAAGATGGCACTAACTCAATCAAAAACCATTTATTGCATGACAAACGTCAAAACGTATGACACACAGACACACAGCATAGGCTAGATGGTTTGTGAGTAGTTGGCAAGCCAGAAGACTGCACCATACCTCACTGCCTGCTTTGGCATGGCTTTTACAACTGGATGCTCATATATATATATAGCAGTTCCATATATATATATAACGTGAGAGAGTTAGGGGTTGGGGGTTCAACCCATTAAGGGATAGTATCTATCCAGTATACTGCTGGGAGGGTACCCAATTATTTCTACACTAGTACTATACTAGGTGCAATCAATGGGAGCGAGTAAAAGTGGAGGTTTTACCCAAAATTTGTACAACAATTAGAAAATGGAGGATAATATGCTGAACCCAACTACTTGCAGACGGTGTATCCCGTTGAATTCATTAATTTAATTCATAGCAAAAGTGACAAAAAAAGAAAGAAAAAGAAAGAAAGAACCAAAGCACAGGTGTCTATGGCAGACTATGTTATTTTGCCAACCTGGTTTACATATAGAAGTACAAAGTACATAAGGAATTAGAGGATGAACAGAAGTTTAAT
>NC_068983.1:80751660-80760513 GCF_001194135.2 Octopus bimaculoides
AGGGTTTCATACAAATGTAGAGCAAGACGTAAAAACAGAGGTGTGGTAGAGACCAGAAGAAAAACAACAGCAAAAATAAGATAGAAATAAAAATAAAAATAGAATTAAAGTCAAAATTAAAATAAAAATAGAAATAAAAATAAAAATAAGGGTACAGCAGGAAAAAAAAAAAAAAATAATAAAGAATACATAAATGAAAAATGAAGGTATAGCATGTGGGACATGCAAAAATATAAAAAAGATATATGTCAAAAAACCCTTAAAAATACAAGGCACACAAAGAGCCTACAAACATTATAGATAGGTAACTATAGACACTCCAATGCATATATATATGTGTGGGTTCGTGTGCATAGCCTTACTCGGATGTCCCCTTACTCCCATGTGTGCATATACAAGTTTTTATAAGCAAACATTCCACCACATACGTTGTTTGTGGCATCAGCTCTATCAGCTCTATTCTGGCTTTGCATAATAAATGCTTTGCCTTCATCAGTGGAATACACTCAGAAAAGCACATTAAACTTGTCGTGTGCATACGTGCATATATATGTATGTATACGTTCGTATATGTGAGTATATTGCATGTTTATATATATATATTTGTATTTATGTGCTTTTCTGAGTGTATTCCACTGATGAAGGCAAAGCATTTATTATGCAAAGTCAGAAATCCGGGATCTGGAATTATCCAGTATTTTTGCTAGTTTATTTTACCTTCGTCTTCGCTCTTTGTGCTATATGAACATTTATTGTGGTTTAGAGTCAAGATTTGACTGTTATTTTCAGCGTGGTGGTATCTCTTTGATACCCTATATTATAATTTTAAATAATTGTTACCTTTGATGGTTTTTATTCCCATGCTGGCCACTTGATAAAATCAATATTTTAAATATCGATCTTATCCTTATTTATATATATATATATATATATATATATATATATATATATATGGAACTGCTAACCCCGCCGCATTTTTTATTCTCTCTCCATTTTTCCCCCTCTCTCTTCCCTTTCTTTTGAGGAGTGTAGGGTTGAAACAAAAGACTTTTCCTTTTTTCCAAAGTGTCAAACTAATACACTTGCTTGTTGTTCCCTCACCTGTCTCTCACATTTGTTTTTAGTACACACACACACACACACACACACACATGTATGTATGTATATATATATATATATATATATATAGTGAAGTGAGAGTTAAGATACTTAATGTAATGAACCAAAAATAATTTCTACCATAGGCACAAGGACCAAAACTTGGGGAAGGGAATATGTGATAATATCAGTTCTGGTCCTTGGCTGGTACTTAATTTTATCATATCAAGAAAGATGAAAGGCAAAGCTAACTCCAACAGAATTTGAACTTGTAATGTAAGAACAAATACAGTAAGGAATTTTGTTCAATACCCTAATGAGTCTACCAAAACTGTAATGATTTTTGAAATTCATAGTAATGCATTAAATGTAGGTTATTCACTATGCAGTCTCATTAGTAATAACTAATAATCACTTTTCTGCCCAGGAGCTTAGCCTGGTCATTCTTTTATGAGAAGCAGGATTATTGGTAGTTGTTTGCTTTTTATGTGAGATAAATCTGTTTCAAATTAGCCTGTAAGAATATTAAAGAGAATTTTATGTAATGTTTTCTGCCACATAAGACAAGAGCTGCAATTAGCTGTGTCTATTGGTTTTTGTTTCCTGGTTAACAAGTCAACAATCTAGGATCAGCGATTTATATTCTTCCATGTATATTGTTCAGCTGCCTGTTGATAAGTGACGTGTGAAAGTATAATACAAAGTTATGTTAAAAAAGAAAAGAAGACCACTTTATAATTAATGAGTGTTTTGATATTTTTCCAAGCAAATCACAAGCTCTTCGATAAGTTAGGGTGGACATAGAAACCTTTTTCTAGTTGTAGATCATATATGACATTGCTCATAATTGGGAACATATTGCATACATATGTTACTCCTCTGAATTTTGATTGAGAGGAAGTATGTGTGAATGATAGAGAGAGAGAGAGAGAGAGAGAGAGGGGGTGGAGGGAAAGAGGGGAGGGAGAGAATGAGAAAGAGGGTGAGAAATAAAATTGTTCAAATTGACAGATCTAAAGCTTATGTTACAAAATTTTAGTAAAATGTAATTATGTTTCCGTAACCATGATTTCACACATGCCATATAAAAAGTTATAAAAGACTGCATGCAGCCCAGGTGCTAAGGGCCGCTTATATCTAGCTTAGGGTGCAGATTGGAAGGAAATTGTCTAGTGGCTCTTAACCATGTGGTCCCAAGATTTTGATCCAGCAAAGAAATACACTTCTGATATATATATTCTTATTTTTAACTATAAATTTGAGCAAAATGTGATCTGATTGAGCTTACTTAGCTAACAGTATGTGTCAACTATGATATGATTAATGTCACAGTCTTGTATCATAATAGTTTATTTAAAGTAGTACACAAAAATTGCATAACTGACATACCAAATATTTGTCATTGACAACCTTTTAGTTGATGTTGTCCTCTAAGCAACTTACGTTCAAATTGTAGTTTAATCAATGTCAAGCATAAATTTCTTTGTTTTGTGATTCTAAGCATCTTTTGCTTCTTGCATAACAATTCAATAACTTCACAGAATACAGATTCAATGAAATATGTTGGTGAAAATAGCAGAACAAATTTTGGTAGTTTTTGTGAGTAAAGGCTATTTGCATGCAATTTCTTCAGAAATGGAATATTGGTTTCAAATTTTGATGCAAGGCTAGCAATTTTGTGGAACAGGTTAAGTGAATAACATCGACCCCAGTGTTCAACTGGTACTTATTTTATTTGATCCCCAAAATATAAAAGACTAAGTCAACCTCAGTGGAATTTGAACCCAGAATGTAAAAATGAATGAAATGCCGCTAAGCATTTTGCCCAGTAAACTAGCAATTCTGCCAGCTGATACCTATATAGAAATATTAGGATTCAATGTAATACTTTGACAAATTCACCATTTTTCAAAGCTCTGATACCTCCCCCTCCATCTGAAACTCTGCTGCTACATCAAAGAGATTACAAAGAAAATGTCATGTATATCATGAAAGAAAGGAAAGATTAACTAAATCAATGAACAATTTTTGAGGGACATCTTCAGATAGGTGATTGCAAATTATTATGACAAGATCTTACTGTGCATTAGAACACTGTCATAGACAAAAGAAGTAAGCAAATTACAGCACTGAACCATTGTATGAGGCACAGAAAGTATTTCTGTGAAACCCAAAATTTTCACCTTTACATTAAGGGATATTTTGCAGCCATTTATTGAAAATATTGTATTTACCAAAAATATGACCTAAGTAGCTGACAATGATTTAATGTGAAGAAAATAGCTAAAGCAGTGGATGTAATTTCCTTTAGGCAATTGATGGATGACGCTATAATTAATAACGGGCAATAATTTTCATAGCTCTCCTCATATTAGTAAAACAAAGGGGGATTTGTTCTTTGAATATCCCTTAATGATATTGATATAAGACACTAAGAGCATGTATCAATGGCATTTTTACATCATGTGGCTACATGTATCAATGGTATGTATCAATGTCACATGTATTATATGTAGCATTGTAGAGGTTCCACTTGTATCATATATGTATGTATGAATATAATAATGATTGCTGACCTTATTTCATTTAATTATACATAGAACTTCATAGCAACCAAACTTTCTATCCTGTATCATGTAATGTATATAGATCAATTATGGATTGCCATCTTTCATTAACTTCAAACTGCTCATATGCTTATCAATCACAATGGATGCCTGATTGCAGATGCAACTACAAAGCTGAAATTGGTCTTCATTTCTTTGAAGTATTCCTGGATAATGGTATAGATGTTTTCAACACAATTTATTATTACTAGACTTCTACAAAATAGTAACTTGTCTACCAGTTTATCATAGTCAATGGATCAAACGTACACCTGATGTATAGCTCGACCATCATTCACTTTCAATTCATCAAGCTGGAGAGCAAAATACCAGTTACCTGGTTTCTTAGCTAGTTCATTGACTTCATCCAATATAATATGCTACTTTATCTATGCTGCCACAAATGGTATCATTATTCAATGGAAGACTCCTTTTTGATGTATCTCCATACTGCAAAACAATTTTTATAAAAGAGCAGATAACTGGTTTCAGTAAAATATTATTTATAGAATGTAGCTTTCCAACTTTACCTATTATTAATAATTATTCATAGCTGGCAATCAGTGTCAAATATTATATATAGACATAGTGGTGAACATACCAGTAATTGTCTTGTAACTATTGTGTTTCTGCTGTAATATTGACAAATCTTGATCTTGCTGGAGGAAGCCATTACAAAATAAGGGATTTATAATAGAGTATAGTATTTAGTAGACAAAATATGATGGTGAAATATTAAGGAACTAGTCTAAAATATAATTTAACAAAACGTGACTAGCTATGTTTACAAGCATGCTGGTGTATAATTCATTAAAATATTCCTTTCACAGCATACAATCAAAATAGTTTAAATATTGTCATGGTACATTAAACACATTTACATGAGCACGTACAAAACAAACATTATAAACCAGTGGGTTTTTGCTTCTTTTGTCAGTATACAGTTGCCCATGCTATATGCCTTTTAAACTGTCATCATTATGATCAAATGAATCCTGGTGTGAGTATTAACATGATGTGGAGCCATATTGAATGGCAGACAAAACTATAATAATATAACACTTAAAACACAATGCAGCTTGAGAATCATCTCTATCTGCATATGTGTTGTGTACTATTACATGTATAAGAAGACAGTATATAACCCAAACCATCTGTTTGCTCTCTCTCTGTTCTATTAACTGCTAACTATGATCAAATATGATGGTAAGAAATACAGCACTGCAAGACATATATAAACAGACACATTAATACATTATGCAATGAAGGGCAACTTCATGGGCAGCTGGTGAATTGTTCCATACCTGCATTTGTACAGTTATGTGGGTGAGCAGACACTGTATAGACCTCATCACCTATTTGTTCTATATAACCACTGTCAGCTAGTTGCCATAGTCAGTTACCTCTGGCCACAACTGGCCATGGGTACCATATCTTAAAAAGATTTTAAAGGTAGCATACAACTTGATGACTTTGGTTTGTAACAACTTTTCTTTTCATGGTTAATCAATATTTTTGAATGTATATTATGAAAATATTGCTTATCATTTTTAGCTTATATACCCCCACTGGCAACCTTTTCTTCTAAATGTCCTTGGAAATGCAAATTACTCCCTAGTGGAGCACACATCCTCAGACTAAAAATTACTGGAAGCAACTCTGCCTGTCAGGCTTAATATGATATCTGAAAAAAAATGTTAGTTGTAATTCACCAACCAATGGAATGAGGGACCTACGATATTAAGTGTTTTTTTACCAATCAAATATTTAGTAATGAAATATTGATGCATAGAGAAAAAAGCGGAAGAGCCAAAAATAAATAAATAAATGAAAAAAGAGATATCAAGATTAATGAAATCCTAGAATCACTATATCTCATTAAAGCTGTACATTTTATAGCTAATTAAAATATGTGTAGAAATATAAAATCTCTACAAGATGTTATGTAATAGTTAAAATTATCTTTAGTACTTCTTATATATCTAAAGGCAATTTTGAAGAGAGCCATTATGTAACAACTAAAGCATTATTTTTTTTTTCCTGTCATATTATTACTATGCACTAACTTAGCATTTGTTATTTTGTGCTAAATGTACAACAAATCATTTGCTGTCGAATGTTAAATTTTTGTTTCAGTTTTCTTAATATTGCCTGCAGCTATGAATTATGACATGAATCATTTGTTATGTTTCAATTTAACACTATGTTTTGATTTCACGGCGTCTTCTTATGGGATTATCTTGAAGCAAAACCTCTATCATACATTATTCAAATTGAGCTATATCTCATTAGCTTTTATGCTGATTCTAAGTTTTGAATTTCTATATGATGAGAGCATGAGTATTTATGTATAATATCTTTCAACACATAGACACACGTATATACTCACACATGGACGCACAGATTTTTATAATAGCTATATTTTCCTTTGAAAAACTAACACACATGTTTTTATAAGTTACCAAATAAAATTTGGGAACATATTGCATACATCGTTTATAAATAAATGTTTTCCTTTAAGAAATTACCAGATTCTACTAAATTAGAAATATCCATTCTCTTTTTAGTTTATATTACCATCAGAAATACATTCATAAAGGATAATTAGTGAAATAATGCATTCTATGAAACAAATGATGCCAGAGGAGGAAATAGACACTGAATAGAAATAGCAATAAATTTACCTGAAAATATCTTCATATCTTATAAAACGCAGATTGCTTTTTATCTTGCATCCATCTTCAGATAGAAATATATCTTGCTTTAAAAGAAAGTTTACAGTTGCTTGAAGTAAATTAAGTGTCTGTTTTAAAACCTTATAGTCCTAGCCATTTGTAAACTAAAAGCTTAGGCTTACCATCTCAGTAAATTAGATTTCAGCTTTGAGTAGATAGTAAATTTTTATAATTATCATGAATCAGAATTTTGTAATTCATAAAGGCAACCAAATAAATAAAGAATAATTTAGTTGATGAGACTGAATTAGAATATGACACACTATATTTTACAACAAATGCTTCCTCAGTTAATAATTTGTTTCAACTGATTCTATTTAAATCACACTTATGAATTTGTAATTTATCTGGAAAGACATTAAGAAACACAGAGCCACAGTTTACAGAATGTAGTTTACACAATTTACAGTATCTAGTCTATGCAACACATACACACATATTACATGTAAAGGCTTAAATTAACATATACTTGACTTCAGCAAATTTTGATCTGTTACAATCATTCAGTCCAGATATCTAGTATGTAGACATCTCACTCTTTTGATCTGCTAGTTCCTACCGATGCATTCAGTGGGTGAAAAATGGGCAACATTCTTAACAGTGGTGGCCTACCATTAAAAAAAAAACAAACAAGCATTAAAATTGGGAAGATGAGACTGCTGTATTACATTGGAACAGAGTTTTCTACTGCCAGATGCCCTTTCTGTTGTTGACGCCTACTTGTTTCAAGGTAGGGTAATAATCTCTCAGTCTATTGAAAAACAAATAGCTCAGACATGTTTGTAGAGAACTAGAAACAAATCACTATATGAAAAATCTTTGTTTACAAAGTCCACAAGACATGTCAGGAAGTCTGGATGTACTTTTGTGGTGAACCACAAGCAAATATTACTGTTACCAATGCCATTATGTACACTCAGAGAATGAAACATAGATGAGGAAATATAAAACAGACTAATAGGAAGACATGGACTGAGATCCCTGTTGACAGGACCTGATATTAAATTAAGGTGTATGCAAATTAGTAGCTCCATTTCTCTGTAGCTACTGGATCTGTTGAGTATAGAAACAAATTGGCTGGTTGTTTTTCAGAGATTGGACAAATTGATGAAGGCACCAATAAGGTTCAAAAAGCAAATAAGGTTGTTTATTGCTTTTCCAATGACTGGAAAATCTACCCTGTTTATTTATATATCTACTTACTCATATCTATTATATAAAATAGATCTGTGTGTGTGTATTCACTTTTCACACGAAAACAGCTAAGTGAATTGGTTCCATACTTGGGCTGCATGAATAATTTGACCTCAGATACATAATAGGGTCTTCATTTATTTTTTTTTATTAAAACTAAATAAAATAAATAATATTGCTTTATATATATATGATTCATTTCTTTAAAAAGGATTTTCAATGCCAACTCCTGGTAGTGACATAGCAATAGGTTTTTCAGTGTTTACTTCCGGTATTGATATAACACCTACCATTACCTAGATATGCATATGTATGTATAACCACTTCTATTTTATTTCAGAACCTGTGTTCTCGAGTATTAAAAGTATTACTTTCTGAGAAATACACTAATCTTATACTTCAAGCAAACAGTACTGTGTTAAAGCTATGAGTTTATAACCTGAGTGAAACCAAGTCCTTCTGCTTGCTATATATAATTATATATATGTTAAATAAAATGAGACAACAAAACCAAAGGTGTGTGGAATTTATAGGATGTTTATAAAGAGAAAGGTAGTCTTATAGCTGTTTCTGGGATATTAGGGATATCTCTTCATCAGAGACGATATGAGAGAGTTAACTAGAAGGAAATAGAGTTCAATATAAAGAGGTATATATACATGCAAACACATATGTGTGTGTGTGTGTGTGTATATATATATATATATATATATATATATATATATATATGTACATGCAAACACATATATGTGTGTGTGTGTGTGTGCGCGCACATATATATTTGTACACATATCACTGTATTGACTAGACTATCAGGTGTTGTTAACACTGCTATTCACAGTGTACTTCCTCCCATTGTTGTATCTTTCAAATGACGACACCCCACTGGTTATGCTGACAGGTCTATGGTGTATAGGTGACCAGGCTCAGGGCTTTCCTCCTGAATAGCATGCCAGTCATTTGCATTTGAGTGGACTGGAGCAACATGAAATGGAATGTTTCATTCAAGAACACACTGCACCTCCCAATGTGAGATTTGAAACCATAACCTTACAATTTTAAGTGCAACACCCTAATCACTATATCCCTGTATCATGTATACATTCATGATGAAAAAATAATAATAATATCTGTGAGAGGATGGGGATGTTTGGGTGTGTATGTGTGTGTGTGTATATATATATATATATATATATATATATATATATATATATATATAT
>NC_068983.1:80760751-80770113 GCF_001194135.2 Octopus bimaculoides
ATATATATATATATATATATATATATATATATATATATATATACACATGCTCCCAGATTGCTCAAAGGAGCTGACTCCATTGCAGATTGCCATGGATAGGACAGCCTGGAGGACTGCTATCCGCAATGGAGCCAGCTCTTTCAAGCAGAACAGACAACAGAATGAGGAGGCAAAACGTAGAAGAAAGGAGCGGCTTCAACATCCTTGACCTGCACCGACCATCCCATGTGAGTTCTGCCCATGACTCTTTCACCACTGACTTGGACTCCAAAGTCACTTTCGGCACAGACATCAACCGAGGAGACTGGATGGAAACTGACGAATCCAATGCTTGGATATGAGCTGGAGCTGACTATATATATAGTAAATCAAAAAAAAAAAGAAAATGAAGAACAAACACAAGATAAAAAACAACAATGTGAGGATGTGGTACATGCAAAGTATTAGCAGACACTCAGGGAAGAAAAGAAAGGTAGTTTTTATGTTTCAAGCAAAGCTCTTCATCAGAAACAAGAGACCAAGAAAAGTCCAAGAGAAAAGGAAGACAAGGGAAAAAAATCACCAATGTTCCACATGTGGTTAGATGTATATATACGTACATACACCCTTGAGTAGCAAGACTTACATCGCCAACGATCCACATGTGGTTACATGTGTATATACATACACACACACACACACCTAATATATCCTCCTACAGATATATCTTTCATCTGTTGCTTGTTTTAGTTATAGGAGTTGGACTTAACAAGCATCAGATGGTGTGCAAGAGAGATAACTGCGCTGGTATGGTCAATATGTCTGGAGTAGTCATCGTATTTAACAACCAGGCTCACTTCCCACTGTGTGTCCCCATTCAATTTTATAATCAATTTGTATTTGAAAGTTACTTTTCTTGCCTTTCTCAACAAGAATTATCATTAAAACTAATGACTTTTCTCTTTATTATAGGTATATAAAAAAAATATAATTGATTGAAAATTAGGGATAAGATTGGCTCACTACACTAAGTAAGTTAGTTGCTACTCATTTAGTTAATAGCGCAATGTACCTTAACAACATTATCGTTTTAAAGTTACCAAGCTTAAGAGCTGCTTATAGACATATCACAACAGTTACCAAACAAAAATAACTGTTTATTAAGAATATAGTGTATCATTTCTTGTCTCTATGTATTCTAAAGTAGCTTTTGTTCCCTCGAACATTCTCATTATGTACTTCAGCACCAATCAAATTGTTTGCTCTCCTAGTCTCTCTTTATCTCATAAATAAACCACTGTGCTACCACATCAGAGTATCACACCAAACAATATATAGTACTAATTTTTTTTGAATAAAACTGAAGTTTTTATTCAAAATATATACAGGAATATATTTTACAAAAGAAAAACAAGAAAAACACCCAAAGAAGTGGGAGAGAGAAAAAAAACAATGCAGAACCTAGTGCCCCAATTGGTTGCACACCACAAGGTTCAACAGAACCTACTGAACCAAGCCAGCATGCTTGTGGCATAACCACGGGTAATAGCGAAGCTAAGGTGTTGGAAAAGCCAAGTACCCTCATGGGCATCACCTGACACGTCGGTGTAGTGAGCTACCAATCTTTCTCCATCACTCTTCTCTTTCTTTCACTTCTCTCTCTCTCTATCTCTCTCTCTCTCTCTCTCTCTCTCTCTCTCTCTCTCTCTCTCTCTCTCTCTCTCTCTCTCACTATCTCTGTTTATATTTCTATACCTTTTTCCCACTTCAGTTGTTGTCATTTTGGCCTCAAGTCAAATCTGACTGAACAGACTCAAGGTCACAGTTATTTTAGTCATGACCATCCGATCCTTCTCAAGAACATTGCATGTCTAGAGCAACAATATCCAATGTCTCTCACAAATTTCCAAGACAGTTTGGTGTAATTTGAAAGAGACTTGTCTGCTATTTTAAGCATATTCAGTGACTACGTTGAGGCCTGTTTCATTAGCTCAGTGGTGATGTTGTTACAATGCCTTTTATCCATCACACAAATTTAATATGGTTCATAATTTTATAATGACTAGCTCTTTAGAAAAGCATTTTTATAGAAAATAAAATGATTTATCTGAACTGGAGAATACCTAAGACATGAATTTATAATGCTATGTTAAGGAATGGAAGAAGAATCTAAGAAAGAAACTAAAACCACAAGCCACCTTTGAGAGACTGTACTCAGTATTTGATGTATTATCAGAGAGAAAATATGTGATAAAGTATGTTAACTGAAGTTCAGAATATTTGCAAATCTTATAAAGATCAGGTATTTTTTTATTTTTGATTAATAGAAAAATTATATTTTCATAACAGAGTTGGTATGACATTTGATTCTTGGAAACAGACTGTTTTTCAGGAAGTAGTAATCGAAGAAGTTTAGTAGGAGGAAAATACTGATTTTAAACGATTGTGAAGTTAATAGGTTTGTCACACAATAGTAAACTCATTTTGATATATCTGAAAAAAAAAAAAGAAAAGATGTAGTTTAATATTCTGTTAAAATTAGTTATTGACTAACTTGACAAATCTGGTGTTGAGATTTGAAAGTAAAGATATCTAATAAAAACTAGAATGCTTCCATTTAGAAAGAACTCAACTCCATTAAATTTCAATGTCTGTTGAATAGGAGATTCTAGATTGGAAGCATGTTAAGGTAAATATGTGTCAATACTTGCATTGAATACTGAAACCTCGGAGCCATATTAAAGAATTTTATAGACAGTCGATGATTTGGAGTTGGATTTAAAGAAAAGCATTGTACAGAGAATAAATTAAGAAAAAGAAATACAATAAAAGGTTAAGATTCAAAAGAAGATAATGATGTGTAGACTGAGAAGATAAATGAATGGAACATTAATGAATGAAAATTTAATCAAGGAAGCATTAAAAACTGTAAACTAGATTATAGGAAAACTTTTCCTTTATTTGATCTCAATTAAGAAGAAGATTTCTTTTTCAAAATCAGGGCTTCATTAAGAAGAGTATATTAACTAAACATTACATGAAAAACGAAGACATCAAAAAGGGAATCAATTGATTAAAGTAACACTGCTACATAAAAAGTTGTAAATTGGGTTTTAAAAAAAAAACATCAAGACTAACCTTGGATACAGTAAAAAACAAAGCAATTATACAGAAAAATTCAAGACACTTAGTAGTAAAGAATTCTTAGATTAATGCTTATAATTATTACTAAATAAAACCTTTCACATAAATATTTTTAACTATGTATTTTATATCTGTTTTTCTGTACTGACATAAATTGGTTGCTTCTGAAAATTTACATTTTTGTATGAGTTCTTGGAGCAGATACGCTTTTTCTTTTCTAGATGGCTTTGCTGTGAATGAAAATAATAACTATTTTGCTATAAAATATTATAGAAGCTACACCGGTAAATTACTAACCTCATGAAATATTTTCTGTGTGGTAATTTGAAATGTTAGAAACAGCAGCCAAAACTTCTCCAAATCATACACTACTGTCTTTTAAAAATGTGTCACATTAGATAATATAGTCTGGGGTACACAATGTTTGGAAAAGAAAGATGGGATGGTCATAATTAGGATACCTTTTGGTCTTTTATCTACTCAATCAATGCTGATCTGGAACAATTGTACTGATGAGTCTCTGTACTGGAAATAACAACGAAATTTTCCCATCACAACCTGCCATCTTAAGAAAGAAGCACACTTTCGGACTATTTACTCACAGTTATGCAAAAACAAGATGTTTATAATTGGAATGTCTTTGATCATTGGTCTATCAGTGGTAACCTGGGGTTAAACAATAACATCGACAACAATAAAAGAAATTAAATTACCAGTCTTTCATTTCACTTGTTTAACAACTCATTATGTCTCCGTAAATTACCATTGTCTGAGTATCTCTTCTAGTATCAATGAATTTCTTAGAGCAGCAAGCTGGCAGAATCCTTAAAATGCCAGACAAAATGTTAAACAACATTTCATCTGTCTTTATGTTCTGAGTTCAAGTTCTTCTGAGGTTGACTTTGCCCTTCATCTTTTCAGGGTCAGTAAAATAAGTATCAGTTGTGTCCTGAGGTTGACTTACCCGCTTCCCCAGAATTGCTGGCCTTGTGCCAAGATTTGAAGTCAATATTTCTCAAGGTTAAGGCAGTGAGTTTGCAGAATCATTACCATTTCAGACACGATGCTTAGCAACATTTCTTCCAGCTCTTTATGCTTTGATATCAAATTTTACTGAGGTTGACTTTGTTGTCCATCCTTTCAGGATTGATAAAATAAAGTACCAGTCAAGTACTGGAGTCGATATAACTGACTTATCTCATCCCTAAAATTGCTTGCATAGTGCCAAAATTTGAAACCAATATTTCTCAAGACTCATAGCTGTAGTCTAGTTTGACTGCCTCTCTTAATGGATTTTTACATTTTATGATTCTAGTCTTTCACATCCTGGTTGTATTTAGCAGTAGTTCACTTGAAACTATACCAGTTTTCACATGTAATGATCTTTACTCAATTTTACATTTTTTGAAGCTCTCATTAAAATTGGTAGAACTATCTACTCAATTTATTTTCTTCAGAGAGGAATGTTTTTACAACCTTCAATTAGTTTCCATTTATTGTCACTTATCCATTCTTTTGTTGATAACAGTGTGTTTAATACAGCATTTAATGCTTGATAAAGATGTTCATCTTCAATCAAAACAATTTATCAATAATACCTAGCAATCAATAATACCTTGTAATCTATCTGTAGAAGATTCTAGTTTGATTGCAATGCTTGATAAATAACTTATCTCTTGTGCTTCATCATAAATTTTGATTTAGTTACTAATCCTAATGACAATTTACTAAATATTTGTTGATTTTAATTAATCTTTTTTTCTTTCATTCCATAAAAAACCAGGTACTATCTTAATTTTAATGCTTCTTTACACTCACAACAAAAACATCTTTCTGGAATTTAAGTAGTCATTTTTTTTTATGAAGATGATGTAAAACATCCAAAAGGAAGATGTTTAATTCAGTCACCATGGTAATATGTAATTATGGATAAAAATTACTCAACCTCTTCCTTCTTTCGTTCCTCTCCTCATTTCCTTCTCATTTCTCTGAAAGATTGTTTATACAAGGTTCCTATCACTAATTTCAATTCATATGTCTGAATAATTTTTGAAAATTTATAACAAAGATGTATTTTAAAGAACATAGCATGATATAATCAAATGTGTTTTAATTCAAAGATAGAAATATTTTAGACTATAATTTGAAATTGGATTCTTATGAATATTAAAATCTTGTATGTTTCTAGTTGCATGAAATAGATGGTTGATTGAACATACAAGGCTGTAATTTCAAGATTTCACATAAATCTAAATAAGAGCAACAGTAAAAAAATTAACCCTTTTCATCTCTTAAACTTGTAGCTTTAATACTTGATTTGAAGGCTTTTCCTAACATCTGTATCTAAAATCTGGTTTATGATATATTTGATTATTCTGTATGTTATGCAACATCCTAAGGCATTTATAAATTTTGCAATTCTTCAAAATCTATCTTAAATTTTTAAGTGATGTTTCTTACTTTAATATTACCTTAAGTTTATATTTATAATTGACAATATATATTTCAGCTGCTTTTCAGGTAAAATAATGACATAAATATAATGTATAAAAAGCATCCTTGTATAACTTGAATGAAATAAGAAGTATGAATATATTCTAAGTTATAGATGAAATGCACATAAATATAAATATATATTTCATTATTTTATAAGGTTGAAACATTGACATTATAATTTTTAGACATTTAAAAATAATGTTGAAAGATTAAACTTGTTTCTATTGATGTTGCTGTTTTTATGAAGCTTGGCACTTCTCTTATTTGCTTTATATTTTCATTTCCATTGTCATCAGGGTTGATCCATTGTCAAGTTAGAGGGTTTTGTCATTGTATCAATATCATTACTGGCAGTTTCTCAAAGTTGAATATGATTATCCAGCAGATTTAAATTTTATAGCCCTGTATGTCAATATGTAGGCTAATATAGGCTCCAAGAATCTGTTCACAGACTAGACATTCATTGTCTTAGGAAGCTTTATGTTGGTTGCTTTGCACTGTATTCAATGATCTGCTTATTTTCATGCTATTTCATTCATGTTGTGTCAAAGTGTTTGGCTTCATCTCCACTTGCATTGATAACTCATAAATGGTTCTTACATAGACAGGCAAGACAACTTGCTCCAATTCTCATTCATGAGGAACAGACATCGATATTTTGTTATTTGGGGTGATTTGTCTTGTCTGTCTATGACTTTCAGGTATTTTAACATCTGACACTTTGAGGGAATCATCTCCACTGAAATAAATTGCAGCCTACTGGTGAACAAGGAAAGCACAAACATTGAGTATGTGTGGTTGATAATGTCCATAACACTAGTACTGCTTCTAATTCATATTTCAACGTGTGTGTGTGTATGAGGCACTTAGCTGACCCCTGATTATAATTATGTATATAATTATAGAATATTTTGTATAATTCACATAAAAAGGTTTTTTTAACGTACTGACTACTTGGTAAAATTATTAATTATTAATTAATTAATTTGATCCTATATTATTATTACTATTATTATTATTATTATTATTATTATTATTATTATTATTATTATTATTATTATTATTATATAAATATACAGCTTAGGGAAATGTTACAATGTCACCTTTAACTTGAATAGGTTTCACAGCTATATAGAAGAATGAATACAACAACTGATGTTTTAAGCTTGTTTCTGTAAGATTGTAATTTTCATTTAGCTATCTCTTCAGATGACCAAAGTTTGCTTTGGCATATTTTATTTGATGTTGGATCTTCTCATCAGTACTTAAATTCTGTGACACTCAGAACTGGAAGTACACTATATTTGAATAGCTAGATTAGGTTCCTATTTGTTGGGGCTTGTTCATGCATGATCATTGTTTTATGTTGACAGTTAAACCCATGTTTTCCTATGCATTAATAAGAAAACTTTAAAGCAGTGATCTCTCCAACACTTATTGGTTCCTCTCAGGATGCATGTTAGGTGTATATCCTTATGATTGAGTCTCTCTAAAATGATATAGTTGATCATATGCTGGTGTATTGGTTATAAATGTGACCAGAAATTATTAAGCCATGTTCCTCATAGCTAAGAGCAAAATGTCATCTGAGTTAGTCTTTCTGATTCCTGCTTATCCAGTTGCTCTATCTCATAGACTTGAATATTTGTCGACTCACACAATGAAGTTGCCCAACAATGACATTGTCATGCATTTATATTCTGGATAGGATGGAGTATAAATCACTGTAAAATTCTTCTTTAACTTCATCAAGTGTGTTCTTTAACTGCATCAAGTGTGAGGATACATATACTGTTGATTATCATATATCTGTTAGAGCTATAAAGCTTTAAGCAAAGAATTGTAAATCTTTCACTGATGCCAGTAGACAGTTCATGTAGCAGGTGACAAAACCTACTCTATATAAGTACCACTCTTCTGATGGGTATTCCCTTTCAAAAGGCAGTATATCCATCACCATATCCTTTCAGAAGTCCTTCATTGGTTAGTCTTGCTTCATTATCAGCTACGCTATTGATATTGAAGCACACTAATACTCAAAAGATATCTATTGTTCTGGTTGTTCAGCTTATCAGTAAAAGTCTGAATATTCCGATGACCAAGTTTTATTTTGTATTGGTTATTTTGACAGAAACTAAAAAGAAAGCCCTTCACACATACACACACACACACACACACACACACACACACACACATGCACACACCATGCACACACATCATTAGTCCACATTACTCCAAAAACAGCATAGTGCTGGTTTCTCAGTTTCTCTTGTATACACATTTCTCCCTGGATGGGGTGCCAGTCTGTCACAGGATTACTCATTTTTATCAGCTGAATGGAATGGAACAGCATGAAATGAAATTTTTTCCTGAAGGACACAATGCAATGCCTAGTCCAAGAATTGAAACCACAATCATATGTTCATGAGTCCAACACTCTGTCCACATGAGTCATATGCTTCCGCTATATTTACAAACATACACACACACAAATAAATATATGCGTGTATGTGCATACATATGCATGTGTGAATGCAGCATGCTTGTATGTGTGTCTGTATGCATCTATGAATGCATGCGTGTGTGTGTGTGTGTGTTTGTGTGTAAATGCATGTTCATGTATTTGTATGTTTGTCTAATTCTGCTTTTCATTTCATAACCTTGAAGCTATATGGAATAAGACGTCTGTTACATGAGAAAAGCAGAGAAGGTTTAACATTAGGAAGGCTATCCAACTATAAAACAATGTCTCAATGACATATTTCTCAAACCCATGCTTGCATGGAAAAAATAGATGTAAATTGAACAAATGACTGAATGAATATAAACTTTTTTAAATTGGCAGAGTTGTATCATAAGACTAGGTAAGTCTTAAGGTGGCCTGATAGTTGAAGGGTTAATGTCATCCATTCTAGAGTCAAACCAAGTAACTTTCTCTCATTCTATAACTAATTTTTCATTACGCAGTGTGACAGTTATCATAGACGTTATACCTTGTTTTGTATCCATTCATATATTGCATTTCTAAGACGCAAACCTTTCAGTATTTAAACTGGCCATATCCAACCCAAATATTCTACCTGGTTATGTTCAAACTGGCCAGCTATGGCCCCTCACACTTACCCTATGATGTCATTGTAAAAATAAACAATCACAACATTGAAATCTCAAATCTATGAGATAATGCATGATAAATTCAAAACAATGTGAATAAATAAGCATTACATTTGCTAGAATAATCTGAGTGCTAAAGGGTTAAAAATCTGTACATGCTGCATGTTCTAAATATATTCTTAGAGCTGATATTTACAATAGTGTTTTATCATAAACATGGAACTTGTCTTTTAGTAAACTAAGCTAAATTATTAATACATCCCACAAAATTTTCGATACATTAATTCTTCAACTGTAATTAAATATTTCAAAGGCAAATTAACATTTAAACAAAATAGCAAACTATTACAGGGTCTATATGAAAAAAAATTATATAGAAATATATTATTTCAAGTTTTGAAAAAAATTTTTACATTCAAGTTGTTTTCAAAACTCTTTGAATACTTTCAAAGAAATTGTTGCTTTAAGTCACAAATATTAAATTTAAATCTCAGAACTCTCATCACTAACCCTTTTACGTTTTTAATACAATTAATTTTTTGTCAAATGGAAAAGCATACCATATTGAAATGTTAGCTCTTAAATAATGTGTGTGCGTGTGTATGTGTGTGTTTGTATAGGTATGTATA
>NC_068983.1:80770231-80777426 GCF_001194135.2 Octopus bimaculoides
TATATATATATATATATATATATATGTATACTCATCTATATATAGATGTGTGTGTTTTTGTGTATATACACATATGTGTATATGCAAAAGAATCATATGTTCACAATAAACAGGTCTGAATTTGTTTTCAAGAAACTCACAAAAAAATAAGCAATCAGAAGTGAAATAAATTATTAACAAAAACATGATTAAATATTTGTGTGTTTCTACATAATAAATAGTTATGAAATTAAGTTTAACATAATTAGCAAATGTTTTATCCAGCAGAATCTACTGCATTTTTAGTGATTATATAATGTTCATTAAACTAATTTCTCAGTAATCAGTAATGCAACAATCATCACCTAAACGAGTTTTCAAAAGAAAATTTTAGTTTCTAATGTCTAGAGATGCACTCCTTTAATAAAATAAAGAGTTTCAACTTCATTATCATCCTTTATTACTAACTTCTTGATTGTTGCCATCAACATGATGATGATGATATTGTTGATGAGGATGATGATGGTGATGGTGATAGTAGTGTTTGTAGTGGTTGTGGTGATGGTGATGGTGGTAGCAGTGGTGGTGGTGGTGATGGTGATGGTGATGGTGGTAGCAGTAGTGGTGGTGGGGATGGTGATGATTATTATGATGATGATGATAATGATGTCTCAGTGCTCAGGTGATCTGGACAGGTTTACAAAAGCAGCATCTCCTTGTGTGTCATCTATGTTGTCATTGGCATTGCATAATGTCCTCAACTCTCTTAATAACCTTTACCAAAACCTTTCTCTAATACAAATATTTGCTAGCATATAACTTCTTAACTATTATATTTCATAGCTATATCTTCTATATATATCAATTGATGATATTGAGACTCAAGGTTCGCAAATTTGTTTGGGTATTTTCTACTAGATCTGAACTGTGAAAGTTTTACATAAAAATCCTGGTGTACCAAATATTGAGTTTGTATTTAAACACTTCCTGTATTTTATACTCAGTCATATCATTAGCACAGTGATTTCTCTGGCCCCAACTGATTTGCACTTTAACCTAGGCAATGTTAACTTTTAGGACATTAAAGTCAAGTAGATATTTTAAAGATTTTAATTTTTTTTTATAGTTCTCCTACAGATTTTAGGGTTTAAATTAGATTACTGAACAGAAGATGCCTTGGACATCCAGCTTTGAACTCCTTTGAAGAGAAAGCAGTTATTGATAAAGCTTTTATTGAATTTGTAGCTCTATCTTAAATTATTCTCTTTACTCGCCATAAATCACACACCAATTTTTAAATCACTCATAAAACTTAGATACAACTAAAACATTTTTCCACACTTAGGTTTCTCATCGCCCCACCAGTATGAAATGCTATGAAACTTTATTTCAATCAAAAAATATAGGAAATGTTTGTTATTTGAGAAATACATTTCTTGTAGTTATCATAACACAAATATTGATAACTGTCTAATTTCATGATGCAATATAAGAGAACTTATCCTTGTGGGAGTTCTCTTAATTATTTTTTTAATCGAGGTTTGTTTATCATTTGTTAATGATAACTCATGTTATGAAATTTTACAACCGAAATCCTCAATTTCAAACTGATGATATGAACACTTGAAGATGCTCAAATGTTAGCAGAAATACTGCTAATAATCTGTTATCATGCTTGGTTTCATTACAAACATAACACTATCATCAAAATTTCCTTCATAACTTGATAAAATTAGGCAAATGATATATTGTAATTCCTCTGGTAGGAAACACACTCCAAAAATAATATTTTACATGAAAGCAATCCTATGAGTGTAATAAATATTATTGTTTCTTGACTTTCTTGATCTAACTCAATTTGATGAAAAAAAAACTCATTTTATATCTAATTTTGGAAAAGAAAAATTATTCTCAGTTTCAACAATCATTTGATCAATTGATGCAATTTGATGTCTGACATGCATGCTTCACAATTATATTTGGCTTAGTTTTATCTAAAGGATGCAACAAATCATTGTCTTGTTTTGTTTAATGGATAGCAACATTAGGACTGACCTATTTGGATAGTTGAAAGATTGGTTCAACAATTTACATTTTCAACAATTCATTTATAGTCTATCTGGATTTATTCCTTAGTGAGTAGAAAACAGAATATAATCATTAAATGACTTAAGGAAAAGGAACAGAAGACTCAAAGTGAGCTGTAACTGAGAATACTGTAAACATCCTATGCCTGATTCTAATGCTAGAAGCTCATAGTTTACCATATTTCTGAAATGCTATGTTTTTGTACATATTTTTTATTAATGTACTTCAAAGATTCTATGCAGACTAAAATAAATGAGTGTCAGTATGTTTAATGTATGGAGCATTAATAAGCTGAAATATATTCAAATATGTAGTAGGAAATAGTAGTTGTTATTATTATTTAAAAATTTTCTTGACAAACACAAGAGAAAGCTCTTGTCTTATTTTAGCATACTCAGCAATATATAACGTCTTAATTAACAAAAGAGTAGAAAACAAATTTTTAAGTAAATATACAGGTATATATACATATTTGTCTGAGTGGTTGTGTGGTAAGAAGTGTTCTTCCCAACCATATGGTTCTGGGTTCAGTCCTACTGTGTTACAAATTGGGCAGGTGTCTTCAACTATAGCTCTTGGTTTGACCAATGCCATTTAAAAACACACAAAAGCCATTAGATTCACTTCAAAATTTGATTTACCAAATTATTTTCATTGCTTTGCTAGCATGGAATTTTGTCAGTGAACAGGTCATGGTCTCAAATATTTTGGCAAATTAAATTTAAATGTTGAAGTGAATCTAACAGTTTTTGTGTGTTTTTAAATGGTTTATAAACACTTTTCATACTACAATTGTTTAATTTTTATAAATTTTCTTGAAATTCATGAGCTACAACTTTGGCAAGTTATAGTACTATACATAATTAAGAAATGCAGAAAAAAGTTGAAATGAATACAAAATTGCCTCTCAGATTTGCCAGAAAAATAATACCTATCAGTTACTGATATGCTTTTATGCTGATTTTGTTTTTGCTTTTTAATACTTCCAAACATTAAACAAGTCAACACCTACTTACCTACTGTTTATCAAATGAATGGTATGGTATCTAAAAATTATTCTATCATAAACTGAACTTTTGAAATGATTCCATGTTTCTAGCAATGCCTCTCTGTAATGAATTGGAATTAATAAGCAATTTAAGCACAATACCACCTACTTTATAATTCATTCTGTATTAATTAATTCTTTGAAATTATAAATTCATAACAATCAGACTGTTAGGTTTATCAGTTTACTTAAAAATAAACTCAATTTTCATTCAATAGCAAATTTTAAAAATGTCAAGCGATTTTATATATTTAACTTTCAGCTAATTTGGCAACTGATTATATCAGTTGCATTTAAACTCTAACTTTCCTTCCAATATATTTATGTTTTTGTCATACTAAAAAATGTTAGAACATTCATTTTGTCACTAGGTACAAAAGTTTTGCTTCTTTAAATGATCTGGCTTAACTTAAAATAAATATGTTTAATGTTTACTTTCTAAAATTCTTATTTGTAAATTTGGATAAAGACACCTTTCAACTATATGATTCAGAAGGTAACCTCTTCTTCATCAAGAACTTTGCAAAATTGGCTTGTCATTTAAACATGTACAATTTTGATTAAAACATCTGAAAATATATCTACTTTTGCTTTAAAGTCATTAATTTCCTTTTTTTTTTTTCATTTTATTTTAATAGTTTGTTGAAAGTGACAAAATCTAATACAGTTCTCAAGAAGATCTATAAAGGCAGCATATGTGTGTGTGTGTGTGTGTGTGTGTGTATACATATACAGATTTATATTTACATATATACATATATATATATAGATATATATCTATCTATCTACCTCGCTCTCCTTCCCTCTCTGTCTATCTGTCTGTCTGTCTGCCCCCCCTCTCTCTCTCTCTATATATATATGGGTTTTACCTAAAAGATAAGTAAAACTTTTTCTTTTGTAGTTGTCAAAATATATTCTCATGAGAAATAATGTATTATTTTTATAATAATTATCTCAAATGCTCTGATTTATTTTAAACTTTTACAAAAGAAGTAATGAGTTGAGAATCTACAAAATGTCAATTGCTACAAAAATATAACACAAAAGTAATATAAAGCCATTCAAATATAAAAAAAAACATTGAAGAAACTAATCAAAAATGCAATGTATTTCAATATTCAATTTCTAAATTTTCAGTAACAGTACCACCACAGTGAATGTAAAGTACTTCATCTCTCTCTGGTGAATAAAGAAACTGTTATTAAAATAAAGGTAATACTTATCCTCACTTAGACATCGATGTTCTATTAGAACATCCATTCTTTTATTCTTTTATTTGTTTCAGTCATTTGACTATGGCCATGCTGGAACACCACCTTTAGTCAAACAAATCAACCCCAGGACTTATTCTTTGTAAGCCTAGTACTTATTCTATCAGTCCCTTTTGCCAAACTGCTAGGTTACGAGCACGTAAACACACCAACATTGGTTGTCAAGCGATGGTGGGTGGGGAACAAACACAAACACACAAACATATACACATACATACATATTATATATATATATATATATATATATATATATATATATATATATATATATATATATGAGGGGCTTCTTTCAGTTTCCGTCTACCAAGTCTACTCACAAGGCTTTGGTCAGCCTGAGGCTATAGTAGAAGACACTTGCCCAAGGTGCCATGTGGTGGGACTGAACCCAGAACCATGTGGCTTGGTAAGCAAGCTACTCACCACACAGCCACTCCTACACCTATGTTTAAGTGGAATAAATGTTACCTCTTTGTATAAATTCTGCCTCTGTTTGCTGTCATAATGTAAAAGAAAGTATGTTTCTTTTTTAAAATCTCATTTAGTTTAGCATAGAGCACATTCTATAAATAAACAGTTAGAAAGTTTTATACGAATTAAGTATGTTTTTTTTCTTTTCATCATCAAAAACATGTCTCTTATTTATTTATTCATTTCATATTCCTAAGATACACTGTTTTTCATAACTGCTTAATATATATTATAAATACTTGACAATATACTGTTAATGTCTTAGATACTATAAATATAACAATATCTATATATCTATGAATCTACGTATTTTTCTCTCTGCCTGCCTGACTGCTTTTTTGTCTGTCTATCTATCTATCTATCTATCTATCTATCTATCTATCTATCTATCTATCTATCTATCTATCTATCTATCTGTCTGTCTGTCTGTCTATCTATCTATCTTTATATATATTTATGTTTGTGTATGATTAGCTTATTTGAGCATTTAAGCTGTATATAGGTGTGGGTATGTTAAGAAGTTTGCTTTCCAATTACAGGGTTCCTGGTTCAGTTCCACTGTGTGGCATCAGAGGTAAGTGTTTTCTTTTATAGCCCCAGGATGACCAAATCCTTGAGAAACTGAAAGGAGCCCTTCACCTGTATATGTATATGTGTGTGAGTGTGTGTGTGTGTGTGTGTGTGTGTGTGTGTGTGTGTGTTTGTGTTTATCTCCCATCACTGCTTGAGAACCAATGTTGGGTTGTTTATGATCCCCATAACTCAGTGGTTTGACAGAAGAGACTTATAGAATAAGTACATGGGTTAAAAAATAAGTACTGGGGTCAATTTGTTTGACTCAAACAAGTAAAAGATAAAATATATAAGTAATAATAATAAAAATAATAATGATAATGATAATAATAATAACATACAGATACATAGCTATATACACACACACATATATGGTGTTGTTGGCACTCCGTCGCTTACAACGTCGAGGGTTCCAGTTGATCCAATCAATGGAACAGCCTGCTCGTGAAATTAACGTGCAAGTGGCTAAGCACTCCATAGACACGTGTACCCTTAACGTAGTTCTCGGGGATATTCAGCGTGACACAGTGTGACAAGGCAGACCCTTTGAATTACAGGTACAACAGAAACAGGAAGTAAGAGTCAGAGAAAGTTGTGGTGGAAGAGTACAGCAGGGTTCGCCACCATCCCCTACCGGAGCCTTATGGAGCTTTAGGTGTTTTCGCTCAATAAACACTCACAACGCCTGGTCTGGGAATCAAAACCGCGATCCTATGACTGCGAGTCTGCTGCCCTAATCACTGGGCCATTGCACCTCCACTACACACATATATACATACTAACCAAATACCAAACAAACACTGTGGAAGTGAATGTGCTTTATTGGTAAGCTACCAGGTGTATACCATAGAATTTATTATCTAATATATTTATGTTATATACCAAAGTTCTAGTAAGTAGGAAGACGAACACATCACACACCCCTTCAGGTGGCCCTGCTCAATCTGTAGAAAAGGTGTAGGTAGAAATTCGATGAGATGTACCCAGTGTAAGCTATGGGCACATAAGAGGTGCAGCAACATTAAAGGAAGATTAACCGGGAAGATAGCTTTTGTATGTGGCAGATGCACAGGGGCAATAAACACCAGAGATGCTCAAAAAACAGATTCCGTCACATGCCAGGGGAAGAAACTAGTAGTTGATAGCTTCCACTACCTAGGTGACCAAGTCTGTAGTGGGGGGGTGGACGCTCAGAGAATGTTACCACTAGAATAAGAATAGCCTGGGCAAAGTTCAGAAAGCTTCTACTCTTTGTGGTGACAAAGAGCCTCTTGCTCAGCGTGAAAGGTAGATTGTATGATGCATGTGTATGAACTGCCATGCTTCACGGCAGTGAAACATGAGCCATGACTGCTGAAGACATGCTTAGGCTCGAAAGAAATGAAGCTAGCATGATCCGCTGGATGTGTAATGTCAGTGTGCACACACGACAGAGTGTAAGCGCCCTGAGAGAAATGTTGGACATAAGAAGCATCGGATGTGGTATGCAAGAGAGACATTTGCATTGGTATGGTCATGTACTGCAGTTGGACAAGAAGAGCTGTGTCAAGGAGTGCCACTCCCAAACAGTGGAAGGAATCCGGTGTAGAGGGAGACCCAGGAAGACATGGGATGAGGTGATGAAGCATGACCTTTGAATGTTGGGCCTCACAGAGGCAATGGCAAAAGACCGAGACCTCTGGAGGTATGCTGTGACTGAGAAGACCCAGCAAATACAGTGAGTCCACAGCTATAACCTTCATCAGTGCTGCCTAACCAGCCCACTCAA
>NC_068983.1:80778193-80779701 GCF_001194135.2 Octopus bimaculoides
CTGTGTAGTAATAAGTCTCCTTCCCAACCACGTGATTCTGGATTCAGTATCACTGTGTAGCATCTTGGACAAGTCTCTACCTTGGGCCTACCAAAGTTTTCTGAATGGTTTTGTTTGATGGAAGGTGAAAGTACCCTGTTATATGATGTACGTGTGCATGTGTGTGAAAATAGGAGCGTATTGGTAACATGAAGGGTATCCAGCTGTAGAAAATCTACCTGAATAAATGCTGGCCAACCTATGCAAGCATGGAAATGTGTATGTTAAAATGATGATGATGATGATATATATTTGTGAAGGTTAATGAGAAAAATAGTTTTTAAGAATTGAATTTAAATTCTCACTAAAAACAGTTTATATAATATAGCCTTTTTTAATTACTACATTTTGGAGGCTACATTTTCCTAAGTATGTAAACAAATATTCCTCCACCTCAAATTATCATTTCTGAATGTGCAACATTTTTTCACATACCTACCTCAACTTATGTAATGTTTTTCTTTTATGCCTGTCAGCTGTTTCTAGATAAATACAGTGATAAGCATTTTTTAAGAATGTTCAAATTACCAGATTATTTGTTTAAAAAAATGTCTTAATTACTGGGATTCAAAATAATACATTTTGATTTTACATTTATCTTTTACACTTTAAAAGATTTTATTATTGTAGATAAATGTATTAACTTTACTGTTTCTATATTGATTTTTCTTTAATACCATCTAGATCTAATAATAAAACAGTACTTTCTCAAATAAAATTACATTACATTTTCTCTTCCAAATTAATTCAACAACAAAATAAGAAAACACTAAGACAGATCTTCCCTTTCTGAACATAGTTATCTGAGTGAATAATGTTTGAGGTTCCACGTAACAATATTAAAACTTAATTCTCCCATAAAGGTGATTATAGCTTCAAAAAGTAAGGAAAGAATTGAATGAAATTGAGGAAACAGAATAACAACAAAACAAAATAGGAAGAACTTGAGAAACAAAGAAGCTACTGATTAGAATCTAATTAGAATAATAAAAATATAAGAGAAAGATGCGTAAAGCAAAAGTTATTCTGCCAAAACACATAATGTACTTTATTTTTTTCAAATTTAATTTTTGCTTTTATTTTCTGAATTCCATCTGGCAGACTGTAGCAGTGGCTAATATTGTAGGCTCAAAGCTTATCTTCCCCTATTTTTCCAAGTATGCCTTTATAGCAAGATTCTGATTCCTCTGGGGAAAATATTTTATATGTTGTGCTTTTTTATTTCTGGATTCCTTTTTAAAATCTGATTTCATATTTACTTTTAGCAATATATTAATAAAAACCTTTATAATTTCTGGTTTTGTTTTTGTAAACTTCCATTTCAGCACAATAAATTATTATTTTATTTCATGCCATACTATATACATAATATTTGCTTTAAAGTTAAGGAAAAGCATTCAAATTTCTGATAAAATTTCAGTTGAATGAATTTTTGGAAATAGCATTTATTTTTTATCCATTATTAATTC
>NC_068983.1:80780316-80781568 GCF_001194135.2 Octopus bimaculoides
TCATAATTTAAAAAGCTTCCCTTGAGAATTAGATTTTGTAATTTTTTTCCCCTAGATGGTTACTTGTAAAATTTTGATTTTATTATTTAATGCCTGAACTAATAATTATACAAATAAAAAAGTCAACCATGAACCTTTCCATTTCATTGGATTTATTTTGATTTCCCTTTTTTGAAATCAAATCCGATGAAATCAGGTATTAAAAATGGACATTGTAATGAACAAACATGTTTGTTCTTTGTTTTGCTACAGTTGCATGCTTTATCAAATTGGTATGCTTCATATTAAAAAAAACTAACAAAGAATTATATGAGGTTCACTGACTCAATCAATTACCTCTGTTGAAAGAAGAAAAGAAATCAGTTGTTTTTAAATGAGAATTCTGTTTTAGATTTTTATTTAGTTTAATTTGTTCATTAGTGCAAAATTTGGTGCATATTTCTAACTGAAATGTTTCATTAGTCTGAAATGTAGCATTCTGCACAAAATAACAAAGATGCATATACTTTTGAGTTAAAATTAGTGAGTTGCTGAGATATTTATTTACATTTCTTGCTATTTAACCTCCATCTACAGTATTTGATATTTCAATCTTTCAATTGAGGTATAAACTAATTCACTTAAACATGCACATTTTAACAATTTAGGAAACAATTAATCAAAAGAACCAATAGAACCATGACACTGTTGAGAAGGGCCCTTTTGTCATGTTTATTATGAATATATTCTTTTAAGTTAATTTTTGTGTAATTTTGTAAGCATGTCTGTGAGCAGCTTAAAGTCATAAAGAAAAAATCATTCAGCAAAAGCTTATAGGGGGTGTCTGAAAGCTGTGTTAAGTTCTTTAGGTGAATATAACATGTAAGTTAACGATGAGAATTGTAGGAACATAGATACCCAAAGCAAGTGGGATGGCTAGGCAAGATAAAAGTACCTTGCAACTGAATAAAAGTTTGCTAATTAAAACCTTACCACAGATACTGCACAAAAGCATGTCGAATTTTCACCTTAGTCAAGAATTTTTCTATATTTAATTAAGGTTTGAACCATCATCAACATGATTTTGATATCTACATTTCCATGCTTGCATGGGTTGGATAGGATTTTTGAGACAGATTTTTCTGCAGCAAAATACCATTCCTGTCATCAACCCTCATCTGTTTTCAAGTGATGTAATATTTCCCCATGAACAGACATGTTTACATGGAAAACTGGAAATAAAGGACACTGCCTGCATCATCATCATCATCAT
>NC_068983.1:80781668-80797713 GCF_001194135.2 Octopus bimaculoides
CATGTGTCACCCGCACATGAGCCAGTCCAGAGGCACCGGCAACGATCTCGACAGTAACATTTATTCATAACCATCATGTGAAGAGTTAAGTAAAACGGCAGTAACACACACACACACATGCTTACATATAACAGGCCTCCATCCACTATATCTCCCCATAAGCTTTTGCCTGGCCCAGGGTCTCAGTAGAAGACACTTGCCCAAAGTGTCAGTGGGACTGAATGGCTGATATAAAATGTGAATGAAAAGTGTTATAGAAAAAGAAAAAAGAAATGTAATATCTGTTTTAAATCATACTCAAAAAGACATATTCATATGGTTTTAATCTGTATAGTACTTTAATGGAGAAATAAATACTGTAATGTTTGCATCATTATAAAATTATCAACAGTATGAAGGTTTGTTGTATTTGAATGCTAGTATTTGAGAGCAACAGTAATGATAATTTCCCCAGGTTTTTTTAGGATGAGAGATGTTTTAATTTAATTTAACTGCTACTGTTGAAAAGTTTTGTAATGCTTATTACTATCACCAAAATAGGCAATAGAATTGTTTTGTGCACTAGAACTGATTGCCAATGATTGTGTAAAGCATCTGTTTTAAAAAAAGAGATCATTTTTGTATTCAGTTTTTAGTTTGAAAGAAATATTTAAAAAATGTTTAAAAAAATTTTTATGTATGTTTTTTTTCTTTTTGTTTTTCTTTTTAGTTGTTTATTATTAACCAACCATGCAGTCAGAAGCTAATTTTCATTGATTTTTATGATACAGTAAACTTCCGAAATAACAAAAACTCAAGCTAACGGAACATTTGAAAATTGTCATTCTGTAGAGAAAATTACCGATAATGTGCTAATTTGTTTACTTCAGCTTACACTATTTTAAAAATGTTTCTTGTTTTTATTATTTTTCCAATTGCTTACTGCAAATTTACCAGCTAATAAAGAAGTATTCATTAAAAACTATTCTTCCAGTATGAGAAAACAAATATTTATAAGATGATTAAATTTCATCTTTATTGTGATGGTCTGTGCAAGGAAAGAAAGATCAATCTACAACCTCTTTAAGTTTTTCCATAGTAGAAAAATTTCAAAATACATCAAAAAAGCTATTGTCTTTGGTTTCTCATCTTATATTATGAATCAAGTATGGGTAATCTTCTGCACTTTATGATGTATCATAATCTGAGTTTTGACTTAAATATATTTCAATGATTTACTTAATGCAATATAGGGTGTATACTGTATGGCATACAACTTTAAATTATTCATTTAATGTTGTTGTCCCATTTATGACAAAGAATATCTCATAAAACCAGTTGATTTTATATATTATACCCCTTATAAACTCTGAAATTAAAAGGATACTACTGTTGGTGATCTAAAAGATATGAGGTTCTATTACTTTTCTTTAACTCAACACAAATTTCAAAAATGGGATGCATAGATTAGTTTAGACTCCCTGCTTTCTTCCTTCCATGAATGAAACTTGGGGATTAAAATGTTTTTTTTTTTTAATTTCTGCTTTGGTTTTAGGCTATAAACGTAATTCCTCATATAGTTATTGATTAATTCTGTTATTTATTGATGTGATGGGTTACACAAATCCATACAACAGATTTGCAAAAAACTTTAAGTTTTAATATATCTTTCAGAGATCTGAAAAGACAGTGTACATAAAAAGTACATTTGAAATCATCATCATCATTCTCATCATGCCATCTTCATTGTCATCATCATCATCATCATTGTCGTCATTATCATCCTCATTTAAAGTCCATATTCCATGCTGGCATGGGTTAAATGGTTTTATAGGAACCAAAGTGTCCAAGGAACACATCAAGCTCTAATGTCTGTTTTGGCATGTTTTTTACCACTGGATGCACTTCTTAACATCAACTACTTTACAGTGTAGACTGGGTGCTCTTTTCGTGCCAACTATTGAGGTTGTGATGCAGTTCCTAGGACTATAAGCACTGGGGTAGTGGGGGAATCAGCTTCAATGCGGGAATTACTATGAGAGGGGGCAAGCAGGTTCCTGGAAAGGGATCTGTGTGGCTACTCACATTTAATATGGAAACAAAAAATATATTATTAGATAACATAAAAAGAATATAATATTAGTGAGAAGAATAAATATTTCCATTTTAAATCATTTTAACTATGATAGGTAAATTTTTATAATCTTATCTAATGTCTTTGTTAAATGTCTTTGTTAACTTGTCTCTATGTTATTATGAAGCAAGTACTTTCTCATTTGTTACACATCATCCATTTATATAAGCAGTCCATAATATATTCCTCTATTTTGAATACTCAGTGAATGTTGCTAATTTTTCTGTTGTTTTCTTATCCCGTTTCTGTAAGATTGTTTGGTAATTTCAATTCAGGTCTTGTATTTGTATTGCTTAGATTTTATTAACTCATTAGATTTTCATTATATTTCTGACACTTGTATTATATGACCTACCTCTAAGAAATAATCCCTTGTCACCACCAGACAATAATTCCATGCATTTTCTCACTTGGTTCATATACTAAAACTGATTCCATGTCTAATATAATTAGGTTATCTAAAATCCAATATTATTAGTTGTTAGCTCTTCTCTGTATTAGGCACACCATTACATGTGACACACTTAAAGTGTCAGCTCCATATAATAACTGTAAGCCAATGCAGAAGCCTCTATGTGGTTACTCAACAGCTAGAAATACCAGACAAAGTCTCTTAGATGCACCACGTCCTTTAAAGAAAACACATTAAACAGACAGTGAAGTCTCTAATATACACAATGGTGAGATGGCCATAACTGGAATGTCTTTCAGCAAGGGTCTTTTCAGTCAGAGCTGATGTATGACTAAACAACAACTTTTTGACATCATACATTTCTGGCAAGAAAATTATATCTTCTAGTCTAACTAAATGATAGTAGGTTAAAAGTCAAGGAACGAAGTGTGACAGTAATGAATTAGGCCTTAATTCAGATGTTGGCCTCAATCATTTTTGTTTTGTATGTATGCTTGTTGAAATTCTCTCTACTATTGCTACCATTTCTAAAACTGTATAATTAATACCATCTCTATTAGTGACAATTGATTAATAGATAATGTAAACTAATTAGCAATCTCAAAGTTATTTAGTTATATACACATTGATTTCTCATTATAGTGTAAAAAAAAATAGGAGAAAAGCCAGTTTGTGAATGGAAATTTGTGAAGATCCATAATTATCCAAGTCTGAATATGAGAAGTATCAAAAGTAACAAAGTGAAGGAAGAGTCTAGAAGAGACCCGCTACACCTTGAGTGGAGAACCCTTTTAAAGCCAGGGTTGAATTTGTGATGAGGAAATTAATCTTTTCATTTTATGAATTTATTGGTTTCTAACTTATATTTAATTACTGCATTGGTGTTAAACCTTAAAATGTTTTTTTTTCCTGTTTCAAATTGGTATTTTAGAGAATTTTGTGAGCATGTAGATCCAAAATTGAAATCAGGCAAAACTCCTCTTACAGAGGAAGAGTTTCTCATACTTGTGGGAAACCAATCCTCCGTAAATTAAATTTTGCATTGTTATTTGATACTCTGTAATTAGTAGCCAAATACCATTCAAATCACATCCAGCCATCTTAACCAACGAAAAGCATGTTAGATAAAGAGTTGTAGATACCCTGTGCCAGAAACAAAAGACATAATGTTCGCAACTATATTGTCTATGATCATTCATTTGCTCAATCACAGTTCACCTGGGGCTAAAAAAACCACAACTACGTAAATGTAACATTATTCCAAGAACAGGTATAAGGCAACAACATGATGTGTCTAGTTATTAGTTAAATTTTTAGTGAGAATATATTACTCCATGATGAAAGACAATGATCAGATAGTCATGTTTGAATCTGCTAGAACATATCGAGAATGTGTGCCCCTTATGAATTATTGTCTGATTGGCAGATATCAGCTCACATCAGCAAATAATTAAGGATTATTACAGCAGAGAGAGCTCATAAAACTGTGTGATTAATAGAATGGAAAGCCCTGGTGGATGATGGAATCAGAAACAAACACACAGACACTACTGCATCCAAATTCACAGACCTTCCTGAACTGACTGAGGACGTCAAAACAGAGTGAAGACTGTTTAATTTGGTAGTTTTTTTATTTGGCTGTACTATACTGTGAAATGAGGCAGTTCAGTGTGAATCCATGTGGTAAAAGAAATTCTCAGTTTAATCAGGAAGTTAAAGATGCTATCTGAGCAAAGAAGAAGGCTTACAAAGCTGGTTTTTTGGAAACAAGTCTCTCCTTTTGCTTATGCAGTATACTGAGGCACAAAAAGTTGCAGAAGAGACTGTAAAAACGTCCAAGGTTAAATTATGGGAGGACTTTGGGACTGATCTAGACTCTAACTTTAGTTTAGCCAATAAAATATTCTGGCAGGCCATCTGCTGAGTTCTTAACAAGAAGCCCTCTTCCACATCTGCCATTAAAAACTTGGGCTGGGGCTCTTCTCTCTACTGAGAGGTAGTAAGAATACTTTGTTAAGCTCCTAAATCCAGTCACAATAAAATCCTTTGGTAGAAAATAGATGCATATAGGAGTGAAGATTAACCTTACAACAGCTGAAGCCATCTGCGTGATTAAAGTGCTCATGTGTGACAAGGCTTCTGGGGAGGATGAAACTTGGTCAGGGATATTAAAAGCTTTAAAAAGAGAAGGTATTCTTTGGCCAATTTGTGTATGCTTGATAGCTTGGACCTCTGGAAAGACACCAAAGCAGTGGAAATTTGGAGTGATAATAGCAAGGGAAACAAGAAAGAGTGCTTTAATTATAGGGTCTCCTCAGGAAAGTTTATGCTAAGTGTCTGGAAAAGAGATGTAGGAAAATTGTTGCGTCCAAGATAGCCTAACAGTGTGGTTTCCATCTTAGCTACAGCTCAGCTGACCAGATACTCACTCTAAAGCAGATCTTTGAGAAATCATGGAAATATTGAGATGTTCACTTCCTTTGTAGAACTTGAAAAAACATATGACCACATGCCACAGAGTATACTGTGGAGGACTTTGCAGAAGTTTGAGATTAATGAGCAGATCATTCATATAAAAGATGGAAAGTGAAGTTCTCAAAATGTAGCTCTTTGAGAATATTTTGTATAATGGCACTAGAACTTATTGCCACAACTTGTTTTATATGTATAAGAGAACATAAACCAAGTATATTATTGAGGATATGTGTTACGGTACATTGAAACAGTAGAATTTGCTACTGTTGGTAGCAAAAGCATTATATAAACAGCAATTTGTTTGTTGATGGAAATGCAGAGTTCAAATCCTTTTATGGATATAACTGCAGAGAAACTAGCTCTTACAGCATATTAAACCTTAAATTTGCTACATAATGACGTCTCAACGAATTATAAAGTTCACCATACCTTGGTAAAATTGAGTTTTGCAGGAACTAAAATTATTCTATTGCTGTGGTATTAACTGATTTCAAATTTTGGCACAAGGCCAGTAATTTCAGGGGAGAGTGCATTGATCCTTCTCTTCATCTCATCTGGTATAAAGTTGCCCTCTTCCTAGAGGTTTATAGTCTTGCAAGTTGTATATTGACTGTGCTAGTGCAGGTGGAATAAAAAAAAATCACAGGGAAGTGTTTAACATTAGAAAGGGCATCCAGCTGTAGAAACCATGTAAAAGCAGACACCAGAGTACAATACAGTCCTTGGGCCCATCAGATCTTGTTAAACTGTTCAACCCATGCCAGTATGGAACTTGGATGTTAAATGATGATGATGATGATGACATCCATCATAACTTTCAATTTAAAATGTTATCTGTATTATACAAATTAATTCTTGCAACCTCTTATCACTCTTGTCTAGTCTGTTATTTTTCTCTAGTACCAATCCTTTTAACATCAACATGCCTGAGATCACTTCTGGTTCTAGAATTATACTGCCTCTCACTTCTAAGTATTCATAATGAAGTTAAAACTTTTCATCATAATTTTATGAAAGAAATTTTTGCAGATGCATGTTCCAAGCATCACATTAGTAATGACAAAGTTAGTTATTTGATTAAGTCTCTCTAAATTCTTGATAATTTCCAATATCAACTAAAAGTCATGGACAGTGCATTTTATTAGACATATTGTCACAAAAGAGTTAAATAGGCCTTAATTCTAGTTAAGGCTTTTATATGGTTCTTTCTCCCTCAAACATATAAATTATTTATCTTCTTGACTAGTAAACTGTTCTTTTCTGTTAATCTTTAGACACAACCTAACCTATATCATGCCATTTTATTTTCTTGGAAATAGAAAAGAATATGAGAAGCTTATATCAAATTATTATCTGTTCATTTTGATCTTTTACATCAAATTTTCTATGCTATGGGTGGAATGGCATTTACTTGAAATAGTTACTTTAAAGCTGGGTGCCCTACCTATTGCTAAGCAGTCAACTATGCAATATTAGGAGAAACTCTTTTTTGCCATTCAGAAAATTTAGCAATTAGGTTTATAAGGTTTGCCCAAAAGTACATCAATAGCTGTTGGGGAAATATGGTAGCAGATCATATAGCTAAAAGTTCAGTATATTAAAGGTGTAATGTCAGCATCATTGTACCTTTAGAGCAAAATACGTAAGAACTATTACAAGAGTGCAAAGTAACTTTCATTAAAAGCTGAAACTGAATCTACAGATTTTTAACTCTCCTGGTCAGAAAAATTTATTCTTTTATACCAGACAAGAAAATATTATCAGGTATTCAACTTTTGAGTTCTGATATTGTTAGCATGATGTTAAATAGTTATTGTTCTGCATTCATTAGAATTTCTGTTTCAATCATAAAAGAAATAGAATGGTTTATTGGATTATTTCATGTTCCTTAGTACAATAATTATTCTGAATAAAAAAGTTAAAATTAAGCTAGCTTTCATTTTATGTAGAGATCAAAGTAGATTTCTTATAAACTTTACTATTACCAATTACATTCTGAGAATTACTCAATTGCATGTCATAATCAGGAAATCAGATTTTGTATTGAAATATTGCAAAAATAGAGTTTTTAAGGTTTTAGATATAATAATAAAGACTAGTATTCAAAGGTCAGCTGAAATACTTTGTACAATAACTGAAATGCAATTAATTTTGTTTCTTTTAGAACGATTGGAAAATAATACAAAAATCTTCAAAAGGGATTTAGAAGCACATAATAATCCAAGCATTAATTTATAGCATTTCCCTTTTATTTCATAAATATCCCTTAAATAAGCATTTCTCTTTCAAGTAAAACAGATTCTACTATCGTGCAGTAAAAACTGATGCTACAAAAATCAATCTGCTAAAGGTTTTCATAAGATAAGTGTTTGTTAAGCTGCATGTAGCTTTGTTAAGTTGTCATAAAATTTTAACAATGAACTTAAATATATATATTTAGTTTAAATTCCTTATGTTTGTATATTTGATAAATGTTTTAATTTAAAACAACGAAGGGACCAATGCATTGTTTCTTATCCTTCTGTAAACAACAGTTAAATCTCCCTCAAATTAAATCTCACTACCTTACAAAAAATGAAGGACACATGATATAATGTAGTAGTAGTAGTAGTAGTAGTAGTAGTAGTAGTAGTAGTTTTTCATGCTGGCTTGTGTTGGATGGCTTGACAGAAGCTGGCAAGCCAGAGAACTGTGTCAAGCTCTATCATCTGCTTTGGTATGGTTTTTATGGCTAGATGCCCTTCCTTACACCAACAACTTTACAGAGTGTACAGGGTGCTTTTCATGTGGCACCAGCACCAGTGGAATCACCAAGTAACTTGTAAGACCTCTCAGCTATGAGGTAGAGTAGTATTGAGGGCAGTGGCTCTTTACCACACTCCAAATAATATAAAAGTCAAACGATATTGGCTGCAGTACCCTTTGATCAGAAATTTATTCAATCGGAGTTGACCTAGTATTTAAC
Organism: Octopus bimaculoides; assembly: GCF_001194135.2. Classification (NCBI taxonomy): domain Eukaryota; kingdom Metazoa; phylum Mollusca; class Cephalopoda; order Octopoda; family Octopodidae; genus Octopus; species Octopus bimaculoides. Next base: position 80,789,634 of record NC_068983.1, read on the forward strand.
AGCAAAATAAATTTTAGTACTTTATTCGTATTAAGGGTAGCTTAGCTATTACAGAAGCAAGCTAACAAGGTTAGACTTTTACCTCTAGAATCACCACTTATATTGGTGAAGTTTCAAAATAGCTCACCTACACAAGTTGTAGTTTCTCGGCATTTGCCAAGACACTAAACTAAACTAGCCAAAAAACTTGATGCAAAAATTGCATCAAGTTTTTTGAAAGAAATGGAGAAGCAAATTCATGGGTTTCATAAATGTGTAGGTATGCTATTGTTTATGCATCTCATGAGGCGCAATGGCTCAGTGGTTAGGGCAGTGGACTTGTGGTCATAGGATTGCGGTTTCAATTCCAGACCGGGCGTTGTGAGTGTTTATTGAGTGAAAACACCTAAAGCTCCATGAAGCTTCAGCAGGGGATGGTGGCGAACCCTGTTGTACCTGTATTTCAAACGGCCAGCCTTGTCACACTGTGTCACGCTGAATATCCCCGAGAACTACGTTAAGGGTACACATGTCTGTGGAGTGCTCAGCCACTTGCATGTTAATTTCATGAGCAGGCTGTTCCGTTGATCGGATCAACTGGAACCCTTGACGTCGTAAGCGAGGGAGTGCCAACAACAGCAACAACAACAATGCATCGCATAGATCTTGTATCCAATATTTGATTGCTTGGTTTTCTTTCAAATGACAGTGGTGGTTGAGCATGGACTGGAAAATGAGTGTCCTTCATTTGTTCAAAAACTTATTGCTATAACAATATTGAATTCATTTATTTAACCTTCTTGCTACAATACTTAGATCTTGTTAAATTTCTTTCAACTACTCAAAAGTTTTTGAATTTTCATTAGATTATTTTTTTAAAAAGTAGTTCTGATGTATTTTATGATGTCATCATAAACATAACACTGAACATGTGTTTGTTATTGATATATATAATGAGTTTATGACTATGTATAATAAACATATTTAGTGTCACTGTGAATTTGGAACCCTTTTATGATACATTGGCAGTCTAATTATGTATGAAAAAAATGCAATACCACCAACTACATTATATAATGTGTTGTCCTCTCTGTTTTTCAGATATTATGGTGTAGGTTAAAGAAAGACCACTTAAAAGTTTCATCATTGTTGTCATATCTTTCCTGTCTTTGCTGAATTCCATGACAACAGACAGTTCCAACTTACGATATGTCACGGGGGACATAAACAACCCAATACTGGTTGACAAGCAATGGTGGGGTGACAAACACACACATCACATGCACACACACATCACATGCACACACACATCACATGCACACACACATTCATATATGATGAGCTTTCACACAGTTTCCATCTATCACATCTGCTCACAAGGCTTTGGTTGACCAGGGGCTATAGTAGAAGACACTCATCCAAGGTGTTGCACAGTGGGACTGAAAGCAAAACCAAGTGGTTGCAAAGCAAGCTTCTTCCCCACACAGCTGTGCCTGTACCTATGCATATATTTTATCACTGTATCACTGTATTGACCGGTAGATGGACAATTCATTGACAGACAGTTGTCCGACAGACAACATACAGGCAGGACAATAGTGTGGTATGGTGCAGAGTCCTGTTGCCAGACACAGGGTGTTCCAGTAGCCACCTTCTTGACCCAGGGCAGCACAACTTCCTCCAGGCACTTGATGTAGGCCTCTGTGTTGAGTCTGAGGTCATGTGGGAATTGTCTGTTGGTGAATTATCTGTCAGTGAATTGTCTGTTGATGAATTGTCTGCACAAAGGTATCGACCAGACTATCAGATATTGATATTCGTTGCTGGTCACAAAGAGCGTTAAATTCTTTCTTGATTACGCTATTCTTTTCCATCTTGTTCCAAATTGCTTAATTAAATCATCTTTGCATTGTCATGGAGGGCTTCCCAGTGGCCTTTTCAAGTCTCTTGGAAATCACTCAGTAACTGTATAGGTCCATGTGTTACCTGAAAACCTTGCAACATGTCCAGCCCAGTAGAACTTGTGCTCTCGATATTTTGTGATCACATCATTCATTTTGTTCGGTTTTTGAATCATCTCATTTTGAATGTGTTCTTGTAATAGTACGCCTGTCATGGATCTTTCTATGGCACTTTTGTGTCATAGTCAATCAATGATTTTCCCCCTTCATAGAAGCTTGCATCTAACTTGTGAATAAGACAATGGGTATAACGGGTTTATTGAAGAATCTGGCATGTATGGTCTTGTCTAGCATTACTTTGAGCACATCCTTTATTGAGGTAAATGCTTTTCATCCTGCCCTTATTCTCTTCAAGATTTCAGCATCCATATCTTGGAGCATACTCATTGTATGCCTTGTGTAGACGTACACCTTAACATCTTTGATTTCATTACTCCCCACCTCTGTTTGGTTTTGGGCTATGTTTTTGAATCATATGTATTTTGTTTTTGTGCAGTTCATTTTAAGGTCTTTTGTTGAGTTAGGGATGTCCAGCTCTGTCAGCATGGTCTGCAGCTGATCTGTGATTTTGGCAATGAGTACAATGAGTCACCTGTGAATTGGAGGTGTGTTAGTAGCTTGCCATTGATGTTAACACCTGTCCAGTCAATGTCCCTGATGACTATTTCTAGACATGTGGTGAAGAGCTTTGGCAAGATGCTATCCCCTTGTTTGACACCCTTCCCTATTGGAACTCTTACTGGTGGCAATAGCAGAGCTACATCTGTGGTTTATCCAAAGTTTGCATCCTTGATCAGTTTGGTGTATTGTGCCTTGACACCTTGCATTCCCAGAGATTTCAGTGCTGCATTCATCTCAACATCATTGAAAGCCTTAAAGAACGAGAAACAAATGAATATGAGCTGCCTTTACGCATCACTTGTGTTGATTACATATATTTTATATAATTGAGAAACAATTACATTCACAGTAAAACATGACAGTCATTGATGTACAAAATGAAATTTGCAAGGAGTTTTCATTTATCTAAATTTGCTTTGCTACCTGTACTTATGAAGATATATAGTATCACTGGTTCCACATTTTACCTTGAATTTCTTCTTGGTAAGCATCCATCATAGAGCGATAAGATAGTTAAATGCAGTTTGCAAATTGAGGGTGATTTAACTGCTAATTCAAGCACAATTATCAGTCAGATTGCAAATTTTCACTGAACATGAACTGTACATGTAAACATTAGGGTGTGAGGTGTGGTTTGAGGGAATATGACTCCTTGGTTGGTTCATGCACACATGTATCTCCATAAAATGATAGTTTGTGATTTAAGGGAGCCTTAGCTACTCTTCCTAACATGCCAATCTACCCTGTAGATGCTCTTTTGCGGATTCTTATGCATCTGTTTAAGAAATATATGTGTATGTAATAATCATACAAATAGAGAGACAGAAGAGATAGTGTGTGCATGAGGCTGTGTGATAGACAGAGACAAAATGAGAAAGTCAGAAAAATAAGGGATGAGAGAAGGAGAGGGAGAGAGAGAATGAGTGAAGGAGACCATCAGATACATATTATACACACAAAACACTTGTTCACATTGTGCATAGACACATATACACTTGTAACGAAAGAGTTATGTGATCATATTTGCAACCATAGTGATATATGCAGTATATCGAACATCAAATGAAGAATCAATTTTGCTTTATTATAGAAATATCTTGAAAAAATTTTGAAATATTTCAATAGCAACAGACTTATATTTTATTCAAATACTCACCATGTTTATGGCTATATCCTCTTGACCTACGTATGACTATATGTTGAGTAACCATTATTTCATGCTTAAAATTTTTATTATTATACTAGTGCATGACCTGTTGTTTTATGCCTGGAATAAGTATGACTTTGCTTCATTGAAATATAGGTATGTATGCAAGAAAGAATTATGTAAAAGAAGGTAAAACAATATTGAAGTAATAGAAATATTAAATACATCAAAATACATTTTAGTGTTTAACAGTTTTTAACTGTTTTTTGTTTCTGTATACAATAAACTGCAGTCAGGTAATTTTGACAATCAAACAATGTCTGAATATACAATATTTTTTAATGAATATAAACTTTTTCATAATTGAAATGTCCTTCAGATCCTCTTAGTGTAGCAAATTGACTTGGCAGACAAAAATCTTTATGCATGATGGATTGCCAATTCTACTGAGAGCAACATATAACTGATTGTATGTGAACATGTTAGTAAGGAAATAAGTTTCACATTTGGATTGACTTTGTCCTTGACTTTTGCATATTGACATTGTGAATGCAGGTTTGACAGGAAATCAATGCTGTCGTAAAGTGAAGGGCAAATCCATATAGGATGGATGCAGGTTGGTATGAGAAATAAACAAAGTATGTTCTGTACAAACACCAGTCATCTTACTGGCTTTGATGAAGTCAAAAGAGCATGTCGTATTCAAATGGCTGCGTTTTTGATCAAGGTCTCTCAACAACATTATGGGAGCTCCAATTCTAAATTTGATAATGTGAAGTGGCGCTTTATCAATATTAAGAAGATTAAGAATTTCATGTGGATATAGAAAAACCTGGTCATCATCAGCAATGAAATCAACACTTTTAAGAATAATAATACCACCTGGAAGTTTGTCCATAATTTCACTGTTAAGTTTGTTAACTTTTTCAATTTTTGTAGTTAAACTATCTCTTGAAGAGAGCTACAGGACATTGTGGAAATTATTTTGTAAGTGACTGTGTGGTAAGAAGTTTGCTTCCCAACCACATAGTGCTGGGTTCAGTTCCCCTGCATGCCATCTTGAGCAAGTGTCTTCTACTATAGCCTTGAGCTGACCAAAGCCTCATAAGTAGATTTGGTAGACAGAAACGGAAAAAGCCTGAAGTATATATATATATATATATATATATATATATATATATATATATGTACAAATTGCTGAAAAAATGATATCCTAAAGCCACTTGGTTATGCTTGTGTACATGCCAGGCTCTGTCTTCCCCATTTTCGCCTTACACCCATCTATAGTACTACTTGGCTGCTGTACTTGTGAGCAGAATCAGCACATATTAAACCACCACCCTTCTGTGCCTTCAGTCACTGCTCCCTCCCTCCTTCTCTCTCTCCTTCCTTTGCTATACTCCATTCTAAACACCTCTCTTATCTGCCATCATTCTCAATACCCTCCCATATCTATCATCAGGATCCACCCACCTATTTACTACAGCCTCTTATGTATCCCTATATCTTCTTCACTCCAGCACCTATACCTTGCACATACTTATTTCTTTATAGCCCACAAGGGGCTAAACATAGAGGGAACAAACAAGGACAGACGAACGGATTAAGTCGATTACATCGACCCCAGTGCATAACTGGTACTTAATTTATCGACCCCGAAAGGATGAAAGGTAAAGTCGACCTTGGCGGAATTTGAACTCAGAACATAACGGCAGATGAAATACTGCTAAGCATTTCGCCCAGTGTGCTAACGATTCTGCCAGCTCACCGCCTTGTACCTTGCACATACTTGCTGTTCCATTCTCCATCTTGAGCCATTCCTATATCTCCCCGACTTCATACTAGTAATTTCCATCATCTGCATCCCCATCCTTGCCCATCACTTACAGCATTAACCTCTACCTCTACCATCGTCTTTTTACTCCCATTTCCCACTCCTACGAAAGCATCCACACACTCCTTCATCCCCTCCCATGACCCACTGTCAGTATCCTCTCTTATGCTCACCTTCTTGCTCCTTGAGAGTTTGCTCTAGCATCCCATCACTACCTTCTTCTTATCCCCTTTATCCATGTATCTCATCTATAGCAAGACACTTGTGCTTATCCTTCTATCATAATTTAGCTTTTCAACACCAAGTATAAAGCCACAAACCTCCATTTCTCCCTTCCAGATACTTCTTCTTAGTAATGGAAGCTTTTCCCTTTCCTTTTCCTCTGTTCTTATATGTCTTGCCATTTTCATGGCAATGTCACTAGTGCCAGTGGCATGTAAGAAGTTCCCAGTACACTCTGTAAAGAAGTTGGTATTAGGAAGGGCATCCAGCCATAGAAATCATGCCATTCAGGCCTTTTGATTCCGGGTTTTGTTTTCACTCCAGAAATTTCTTTTCTAATTCTAATTCAGATTCTGATATGGGTGCAAGAGCATCAGCACTTAGCAGTTCTCACGAGCAGCCAGTTTAAATTTTTTTTATTATAGCCTGCAAGCTGGTCTTAAATTCCACTGTTATGGTCTGGAGAACAATAATGAATAGGATGGGGCTGAGGACTCCCTGTACTCTAAATTCATCACTGCACCTACGACTAACTTTCACCTTACTGATAGCACCCCTGTACATGACTTTTACAACTTTCATAAGTCATTTGTCTACCATTAGCTTCCTCAGAAACCACACCACAAAGCAAGGGACTCTGTCAAAGGCTTTCTCTAGGTCAATGAATGTTAGGTATAATGGTTTATTCTTAGCTAAATACTTCAGCAGTTGTCTAAGAAGACAATGTCAGTAGTACTTCTCACTGGCTCAAAACTGAACTGCATTTCATTCAGTCTAACACTGTTCCAAATTAATTGGGTTATAATCCTCTCTAACTTTCCTGACCTGGTCCAGAAATTTGATACCTCTGTAATTACTTCTAGGTAAGGCATCTCCCTTATCCTTGTTGCAGCTGACTATAATGCTGATACACCTCCCTGAAATATCTGATTAACTATATGGGTGACAAGACTGTGTTCTACTCTACCAGATATTTTAAGCATCTCAGTTGTAATTCCTGATGGACTAGGCACTTGCCCTGTCTTCATATCCTTAGTTGCCTTAACTATTATACTGCTGTCAAGTAGGATAGCTGGTCCCTGTTGGGTTCACATTTGGGAGACTCCTTTTTCCCATTCATTCTCTGTATTTAATAACCTTTCATAGTAGTACATTCATGCCTCTTTCTTTTCAAAGTCAATAAGTGCAAGCATACCATTATCCATCTGTACTTACCTCCCACATCTCGATTCTCTCAGATATGCTGTCTAGCAATCGAGAACACCTCATGTCTCTGATTTTCATGCCATAGACATAGGTAAACTTTATACTTTCTGTTTTTTCCCTTGCTAAATAAACCTGTCACCTAGCTTCCCTTCTAGATATCTGATATTGCTTTTTGCTGCCTCCATTTTTCCAGTCTTTCCAAGCCTGTCTCTTCACTTTTATGGCTCTGTCTATGTCACTATTCCACCATCAAGTCACCTTCAGTCTGACTGAAACTTTGACCAGCCACAGATTTGGTTTGTAGCTTTCTGTAGGTTGTCCCATAAGACCTTCTAATTGCTCTTCATGTTATATGTTACTACCTCCTCTTTCCTGTTAAATGCTTTAATCAGAACGTTTTTAAATTTCTGATTGTTTAATATATCTTTATAATAATTGTACATAGAAATAACATCTCAAATGTCAATCATTATAAGAATACTGACAATAAAAATGGAAAAAATTAAAATAACTGTGAATTGACAATTAAATGCATGACATTTAATAACAAAAAAATATTACTACTATTAATAATAATAAATCAGAATCTTCAGCTAAAAATATTAAAAGAAAATAGAATATGATAAAAAAATAACAGCTATTATGATAATAAACTAGGATGTATAATTGATAAGGGGAAGGCATGGCTGTTGTGGTTAGAAGCTTACTTCCCAACCAGGTTCAGCCCCACTGCATGGCACCTTGGGCAAGTGTCTTCTTCTATAGTCTTGAGCCAGCCAAAGCCTTGTGAGTGGATTTGGTAGACAGAAACTAAAAGACGCCCGTCATATATATATATATATATATATATATATATATATGTATGTATATATTTGTGTGTATGTGTCAGTGTTTGTCTCCATTACTTGACAACCAATGTTGGTGTGTTTACATCCCCATAACTTAACAGTTCTGCAAAAGTCACTGATAGAATAAGTACCAGCCTTACAAAGAATAAGTCCAGGGGTCGATTTCTTTGACTAAAAGGTGGTGCTTCAGTATGGGTGTAGTCAAATGACTGAAACAAGTAAAAGAATAAATGAATAAAAGTATATATATATATATATATAT
>NC_068983.1:80798212-80800275 GCF_001194135.2 Octopus bimaculoides
TATATATATATATATATGTATGTATATATATGTATATATTAATTATAATTAAGTGTATGGAGACTTGTACATCCACAAGTTTATTTTGTAATTATATACAGCATACTATAATGACCTACATGTGTTTCAACTGCAGTGACTACTCACTGTTTCAAATGCAACCTTGCAATATTGTGGTGCACCAACAATAATCCAAGGTTGCATTTGCAACAGTGAATAGTCACTGCAGTGGAAACATATGTAGGTCATTATAGTATGCTGCATATAACTATAAAATAAATTTTGTGGATGTACAAGTCTCCATACTCCTCATTATTATTAATATTAATATATACTCCAGACAATTTTTACTGTCCAGGGAAGAGTACATGGAATTACCTAACTAATTGTAGTCACAAACATTAGATACTGATTGTTGTGGTTAGCCGTTAACTGGAGCTTAACTGAGAGCTAATGTCGTGCCTGCTTGGATAATATATCCCTCCAAACTCACTTATATATATATATATATATATATATATATATATGTATATATAAATATTTTAGTGGTGTGCTTACACACCCTGTTCTGGGCCCATGTATTGTTGGGAAAATCCACTTTCTCTCAGATATTCTCTACATTTAAATAGCCTTTCATAGTAACTCTTCTATGTTTTCTTTACAAATCACCAAGTGCAAGCATACTATTACCCATCAGCACACACTTCTCAACTACATCTCGATTTCTCTGATACAATGTCTCACAATCTGAAACACCTTATTCCTCTGATCTTCATGCGGTAAAATATTAGAAAATATCCCTATTTCTACTTCTATTTTTGTTATGAAAATGTGACTCCTTGCTGCTCTTGCTACCTAGTATATTACTCTGTTAGCTCCATTCTTACAATCCTTCCAGGCTTGTTTTGTCACACTTAAAGCCCTGTCTACTGCACCATGTCATCCTCAGTCAGGCAAAGGACTTTGTACCAGCCACAGATCTGGTCTGTAGTTCCCATAGGAACTTCCAGTTGTTCTCTATGCTATATGTCTTTAACCCCTTTTTGTCAAAAGCTTCAATTAGAATATCTCTAAATTTCTACCCATTTGCTGATCCTCTGAGTTTCCACATTCTTCTTTTCTAGACTTCTTTGAGTTCTTTTCATGGAGAGTTACCTTCTTCACAAGGGAAATGAAAAGAGACTGTGCTGCAAGGAAACAAATCGAAAGTGATAGTGTGCAGCACTGAAAGATAAGAAGCTTTAAATGAAATTGCAAGACAAGAGTTATAAACAAAGTTTTTTATGGGAGGGAAGAGACAGCTGAAGGAAGGAAAACATTGAGGAAAGAAAAGCAAACATCAATAACAGACTGAGACCTGGTGCAGCTGTCCAGCTTACCAGCTCCAGTCAAGACATCCAAGCCATGACAGCATGGAAAGCAGACGTTAAAGGATGTTTATGATGATGATGTTGATACACACATACACACACGTATGTATACATATACATCAAGCACGTGCCATCAGTAATTATATATACACATATATATATATATACCTAATAACTGGACCTAATAACTGGACCTAATAATAAATGTGAATTTGATTTAAGCAGAAAATAATCCAAGGCTTTCATTATTCAAAAGACTATGGTTAACATATTTGTCTATAACTAAATAAGTCTTCTACGTAATTTTGATGTGATCAATAGATATAGAGTAAAAATTTTCAAAAATATTCTGAAAGTATTTCAGAGAAAAACTTTGTAATCATTTATTTCTAATGAACACAATGGAATAGGCACACATAATCGCAAAGTACAGCTTGAAAATATATGCATTTTATAAAAGCATTTCTGAATTATTTACAGACAACAAACCTTATTAAAAGGGGTATGTAAAAGAATGATAGAAACAGTCAAATTGGAAAAAAAATATTTTAATATGAATTAGATACAAAAAATTTTGGATCTTGTTAAAATTTCTCCCAACCACTTAACATTTTTCAGATTTCCACCTGATTATTTTCAAAATATTTTGTTTTGTTGTAGTCTTGGATGCTGATGATGAAAATAACATTCATT
>NC_068983.1:80800533-80803686 GCF_001194135.2 Octopus bimaculoides
TTTTCATTTGCTGTTCATCACATGTAAATTTCAAATGGTAAGAAATTGTGTTTTGACCATAGCCAGTAGCAAATATTTTAATTTGAATTAAACAAAAGAAATTTTCTATTCAAAAAGCATGAAATAAAAGTACTTTATAGAAAAGTAAAGAATTAAGACAAATAACAAAATCAAAGACTATTTCAATGAATTTCCTCGAAGACTTCACTCGTATTTGGAAAAAAAGAGTAAATGTCAGCAATTTTGTAAAATATACAGAAGTTCTTACCACAAGGAATTGTGTTTTAACCAATACCAACAGCATAAAACTTCAAAAAAGACCCCCAAGTACTCCTAGGTTAAACACAGTTTAGATTCTTGACAAAGTCAGAGTAAATGAATAAAAGAAAATGAAAGTATATTGGCTTGAAGCTGTGACTGTGACGTCCCATAATTCAGTGTATGTTTATAAAGGAGATTTTTAAGAAATTCCTTTCTCCCTTGTAACTCATGATTTGCATTTTTGAGTACAGCTTAATACAATAGTAATATTAGGAATACCTCAATTAGGTGTTGTTTTTTCAGTGCTGCCTATCCAAAAGAATTTGCATCTATGTTCTTTATCCATCAGAAATATAGCTATCTATCTATCTATCTATCTATCTATCTATCTATCTATCTATCTATCTATCTATCTATCTATCTACCTACCTGTCTGTCTGTCTGTAGAGAGAGAGAGAGAGAGAAGGAGAGAGAGATAGAGAGAGACACACACACACATACACAGACAGACAGAGTGGGAGAGAAAGAAAAGAAGTTAAAAATGCACTGGGAGTATTTTACATGGTTTATTTTTAAAGGATTAATCATTACACAGATTTTTCTGATTTTCAAAAGTGAGATAGAAAGACCAAGAGAGCTATGCTACAACTGTCTTGTTTCTGATAATTCTCTTGTTTTTACAGAGAGAACAAAGTTGAAATTAGTATCTATTTAGGATACAGTTTGATTGGCAATAAGGACACAATAATGAAATCGCCATTGGCTTCAACCACAACCTCCAGACGACTTTGGAATCTCCTGCAACTGTTCTGGATGGTCCCCTTGTTTAAGTTGGTGAATCCTGCCATAACCCTTACCTTCAATTCAGTTTTGGTGTTACAAGGAGTTTTGTTGGTCTCTTATTCAACTGTGCTCCAAACATGATAATCATGGGGGTTGCAGTCTGGCAACTTAGTCCACTTCAGAAGTTGTAAAAGACAAACGAATGCTAGTGGAAAGCTACAATTTACAATGTGACATGTAGAAACATGTATGATTATACCTGCATAAGTTCTGTTTCCTGCAATAGTTGGAAGTGGGTCAGGGGAAATCTTTAATGAACACACCTTGTATATAGTTGTTAAGAGAATGAATGTATTATTATAGATCCACTATCCCACTGCCTAACAAGAATTCTGGCAAGTTTGTATGGGAGGTCAAGTTTTCTGCAGCACTATGTGCCATTAGTCAATATAGTTCTCTGTCAGATGTAAGATTTGCAGATAATTTTTTCCCCACCTCATCCCAAATCTTCATCCATTTTCTTTCATCTGTCTTCCGCTTCTGTTTGATCACTTGGCACTTGCTTATGCTATTGACAACCTTCATCTACTTCACATGCCTCTGCTATTGCAATCTCCTCTCTTGCACATTACATCTGATTCCACTTCTATGCAGTTTGTGTCTCAGCTCTTTCATACTTTGCCATTCACATATACTAGCATGACACATTCAGTAAAGTGTGACCACCTCATTTCATTCTGGTTATTGCAGATCCCCATTATTTAAGACCCATGTCTCACTGTGACACAGTAAAGTACTTTGCTCACAAGCATCACACAATCTGTCTTTGACCTTGACAAAGAAGCTTTTATTGCCAGCAGAGGTGATACATCCCTGAATATTTTTTTCAATTGTTCCACACTTTCAAAACATCAATCCACACTGTTAATTTGGATATCTAGGTAGTAAAAGCAATCAACTGATTCTAGGGAGCCATCCAGGACATTTGAAAGAATGCATTCCCAGAGCTTACTGTCCTAGTGCATCTGCTGCATATGAAATATGTCTGTGCTCTCAATACACACTTTTTTATGTGTCCATTCTTTATATTAAGCACAACTTATGGGATTTGAACTAACTCCTTTTCTGCAGATAGAGCAAAACCTTTTCCCAGATGCTATAACAATCCTATCTTCTTTCCTGTTCACTAAAAGAAAAACTATTGTTACTATTAAATCTTCTTTAAAACTCTCTTACACATGCACACATACATGCACACACACACACACACACACACACACACACACACACACACACACACACACACACATGCACACATGTGTGTATATTCATATTAATATTCTTATTAGAATTTAGCAGAAGCAACAGAGTGACTCAAGGTCTGAAAGTTTCATGTGTTGATACTTATCAAACACATGAAACTTACAGCTCTTGAGTCACTTTGTTGCTTTTGCTAAATATTATTAAAAATATACATATACTCGTATTTTGAGTTCTATTTTTCCTGTTTGCATCATCCTACCTGTATATGAATGTATATATAAATCTCTGTATAGAGTGGTTGGCGTTAGGAAGGGCATCCAGCTGTAGAAACTCGGCCAAATCAGATTGGAGCCTGGTGTAGCCATCCGGTTTCACCAGTCCTCAGTCAAATCATCCAACTCATGCCAGCATGGAAAGCGGACGTTAAACGATGATGATGATGATGATGATGATATACATATGTGTGTGTGTGTGTGTGTGTGTGTGTGTGTGTGTGTACTACATCAAAAGCTGCACCAAAAGGCATGACAACTTGCCAGATGGTATGAGCATTATTGTAGATCTGTTCTGCCCTCAACTCCTATCTCTAATGTAGTTAGACATTATAGCTCCAGAAAAATTAGAATGTGGAGTTCATGCACTGCGTATATAAAGGGAACACAGAAATTGTAGTTTGCATTAATGCTTTTTATAATGTTTCATGAAATTGGCAGAATCAATTATGTGAACATAAAACTCAGTTACATGAGCAAATGCTGCCAGTCTCATTCATTGCGATAATATAAACATACATACATACATGTGTGCATAATCTTGTGTATACACATCTGTGTCTGCATATATATA
>NC_068983.1:80804495-80805292 GCF_001194135.2 Octopus bimaculoides
ATGATGATGATGATGATGATGATGATGATGATGATGATGATGATGATGATGATGATGATGATGATGATGATGATGACGACGACGACGACGATGACGACGACGACGACGACGACGACGACGACGACATAATTTGCTAATAAATGTTAATGCTCTTCATCAACAGCATCTTTACTGAATTTTCTAAAGTCCTAGATTTTCAAAGTAAGTCAAAGAAAGCAATCTTTCAGTTGCCCAAATTCAAGTTTATGAACGAGTTTCTTTCCAAGGGAAATATCCCTATAGAAATGGATTGTTCAGTCAAACATTGAGAATATATTTTTGCTGGTCTCTAGTATACTTTTTTAATAAAAGAATTAGCATACATTTTTGTCTATTTTTTTTTTCTTTTTAAATTACAAACTAAGATTTATTGTTACCTTTCAAATAAGCATTTCAGGATCTTTGCTGTTGTTCAAGTTGTTAATATAATTGAATATATTCAATATTCATATAAATCAGAGAGAGAGAGTTAATGTGAAATCATTATGAACATGATGATGACAGTCATCATCACCACCAATTCCATGACCATTACCACTATTACACATCAGAATTAACATCGTCATCACCATTATCATCACCATCATCATCATCATCATCGTCATCAACATCATCATCATTATTATTACCCAACCCAACCTTCATAACCATTAACATCATCACCATTATTGTTACCTTCACCATCATCCCCACATCAAAATTAAATCACCACCAACCACCACCAACACCACCACCACCACCACCACCACCGCCACTGC
>NC_068983.1:80805357-80813772 GCF_001194135.2 Octopus bimaculoides
CCACTGCCACCACCACCAGCTGCAGCAGCAGTAGAAGTAGCAGCAGTAGCAGCCACAGCAGCATTATTTTATTTTATTATTTTTTTAATATATATTGAAAGTCTAATGATATAATGTCTGACATCGTTTGAAAGGCTATGCAAAACAACTATTGCATATGCCCATAATGAATTAATTTATTTTTTCAAAGGAATTTCAGCATAAAGCATTCTGATCAATATTTTCAATTGTTCAGTTGATAGCATGATATATTATTAGATTAGGATTATATTTAATAACATAGTGGTTGCCTTCAAGTTCTGCATCACTCAGCTTGCTTATTCACTCTCTACGGTATTCCAGCTGTTCTCCTCCCTGTCAGCCCTATTTCTCTGCTTCATGCAAAGATGCCAATAACTTCCTTATATTGAAAATCAAAAGCGACACTTACCAAAACCTGTATGCTGCTGACTTTTATATTTCTGAATTTAGAATGGTAATAAACAAATAATTTATTATTATTTTTTTTTTAAAGATATTTATCTAAAAGAAATAAAATAAAAGAAAAGAAGGAGCTACTGAAGAAAGTTAGGCAAGTATTTAGAAGCATGTTGTAGTATTTGAACTACTGATCTTTTATTTTATATTAAATTCATCATCAAGGCACATAATGCAATCAGCCAACTATCAGTTTTTTTTTTACTGTCTGCTGTGAGCCAATGAGAGAGCCTCAATGTGGTTGCTCAGCCAGCTAGAAACAGACAGCATCTTTTTCTCTCAACTCAATTTCTATAGTCTTAAATAAAGGATGCTTAAGATAATGGCATACTCAACGATGGATTGAACATGGTTAGAAAGTCTTTGATCATAAGTCTCATCAATCAGTACTGACCTGATGGCTAAACATCATAATAATCATTCTTTACATGATTGCAAAAACAGATTTCATTATATATCTAATGTCTTTTCCATTCCAAGATGATGGTGTACATTTTGATGGAGATTTGGCTACAATTGTTAGCATGACAAGTGATGTACATGTT
Source organism: Octopus bimaculoides (assembly GCF_001194135.2). Lineage (NCBI taxonomy): Eukaryota > Metazoa > Mollusca > Cephalopoda > Octopoda > Octopodidae > Octopus > Octopus bimaculoides. The sequence goes on from NC_068983.1 coordinate 80,806,380, forward strand.
CTCTTATTGGTTTGTTAAATGTATGTTTGTTGTAGTTGAACTAGAAGTTATTTAATAAAAGGTACACTGACTGTGAGGTTAAAATGTTCTCACTACTGGATACATGGCTGTAAGTTCAAACTTTAATCTTTATATTGTATCCTTAAACAAGGTGAGTAATGTCTCAATCTGCATCAGTTATATTATTGCACTTCAATGATAAAATGTATCACATTATGTTGTTCGTCATCAAGCAATAAAAGAATATTTTGGTCCATCAATCAAAAGAAGCTATTCCACCCATGTTAAAATGAAGAAAATGGGCATTTAGCAGCAAGTTGCCAAGGAAGAAAACATTAAAATTGTTATTATCATTAACAATCTAAATTTGTAACAATCTAAAATTGATCACCTCAGGTTCCACTCAAATATTTGGTTTTACAGCTGGTGGTACTGTTGTTGTTGTTGTTGGCACTCCATCGCTTACGACATCGAGGGTTTCAGTTGATCCGATCAATGGAACAGCCTGCTCGTGAAATTAACGTGCAAGTGGCTGAGCACTCCACCGACACGTGTACCCTTAACGTAGTTCTCGGGGAGATTCAGCGTGACACAGTGTGACAAAGGCTGACCCTTTGAATTACAGGCACAACAGAAACAGGAAGTAAGAGTGAGAGAAAGTTGTGGTGAAAGAGTACAGCAGGGTTCACCACCATCCCCTGCTGGAGCCTCGTGGAGCTTTAGGTGCTTTCACTCAATAAACACTCACAACGCCTGGTCTGGGATCGAATCCACGATCCTATGACCCCGAATCCGCTGCCCTAACCACTGGGCCATTGTGCCTCCACACAGCTGGTGGTATTATGGGGAAGCTAAACACTGGTTGTTGTACTTCTGTTTCTCCATTGTTAGTCTTTCTCTCTTTGCTGTTAAACCAAGAGACTTCTATTTTTAAATTTTCAAAAATCTTTTATTCAGAAGAGGTTAGAGCTCATGATCTGTTACTGAGCCTTTGAGCCTGCTGAAAAGGAAAACGGCACCATTAGACTGAGGACCTGGTTCAATGTCTTGAAACAGAATGAACTCTGCTAAAGGTACCCAAGGGCCAGGTAATGATGTTAAACTGAACAATAGATTATGTCAATCAACCAAGAAGATATTGTAAAGGAGAGAAAGTATAATTTAAATAACCTAGAAAAAATAAATATTGTTTATTTTGCTTCCATAATATCTTTAAATCTTCTCCAGACTAATGCCTGAGTTGGCAGTCATTTAAATAAATATCCTTTTGAGCCCTACATGGTTGCTTGACCTGCAAGAAATAACAATCAAAACTCCTTTATTTCATGTCTTACTCTCTTAGAAAAGAAAGATACATCAGACAAAGTGATTCTGAATGCATGATGGAATGGGCAATACAGAATGAACACTACCTGAATGTTATTAATCATAGGTTTACTTGATGAAAGTCAGTTTCATGCTAAACTATGACAACTTGCATTATCTATATTTCAAGAGCTTACTTTCAAAATCAGATATATGCATCGGAATGACTTTTGAGTAATTGTTTAAAACAACAACTTGGATATATCTGATTTTGATTGGAAGACTAAGATTCGCCTATTGTCTCAATGGCATCTATCCCAGTTTGACTGAAAAAAATTTCATGTGCATGAAGCAGCAACTTGCAGATTGTGTTTTAATGGTTATTATGAAATCAACCAAATATGCACTTATACCGGTTTTGAAAGTAAGCTCCTCATTTAATGTCCTTAATGTGTACATGATTATTCTTTATTAATCAGAGAAATAAAGTGAGTACTATTTTATGTCTTACTCGTTCCAGTCATTGGACTGCAGCCATGCTGGTGCACTGCCTTGAAAAATTTTAGTTGAATGAATTTACCCCAGTATGTTCTTCTTTCTTTTCAAGCCTGATATTTATTTTATCTGTCCCTTTTGCTGATCTGCTAAGTTTGGGGTACATAATCATACTAACACTGGTTAGGAGATAAACACAGACACAAAGACACATGCATGCTATCAGGTCATCCCATAAGTTCTGTTCGAATTTTGAATAAAGAAAACAAGTGATCAAATGTTGTGTTTAATTGAAATTTAATCATCAATGTACTTTCCCTGATTATCTATGACTTCCTTCCATCTATTTACAAGCTTTTTAATCCCATCGATGTAAAACTCTTTTGGTTTCAAAGCGAAGAACTCTGAAATGTCAGTTTCGACCTCCTCCTAGCTTGCGAAAGTTATGTCCCCCCAAATGATTCCATAAACTACAAAACAAATGGTAGTCTGAAGGAACAAGGTTGGGAGAATAAGGTGGATGAGGAATTTTTTCCCAACCAAGCTCTTCGATCTTCCATGATGTGATCTTTGCAGTGTGGTGTTGTGCATTGTCCTGATGAAACATCACTCCTTTTCAATTCACTAAAGCAGGTCTTTTTTTCTTCAAAGCTTGGTTCAAACGCTCTAATTGCTGACAGTAGACTTGAGCATTAATTGTTGCATTAGGTGGTAACAATTCAAAGTAAATTACTCCTTTTCAATCCCACCAGATAGAGAGAAGAACCTTTTTCCATGAAGTTCCCTTTTCAGTTGTGGTTGAGCTTTTCTCTTTTACCAAGCCACTGTTTATGACGTTTAACATTTCGATAAAAGATCCATTTTTTGTCACCAGTCACAAGTCTATCTAAAAAGGGTGAAATGAATTCGCGAATATTCTTCAAGTAATGCCTCAAGGAGCTTATCATCAAACTCAACTGGACGTCCTGTTCGATCTTCATCTTCAAGGCTGAAACCTACACTTCTGAATTTCACAAACCATCTTCTGCAAGTTCTTTCATTCAAGCATTCTTTCCCATAAACTGAGTGTATATTTCAAGTCGCTTTGGCTGCAGATTTTCCATGTTTGTACTCATAAAGCATTATGTGCCTCAAATGCTCTTTGGATACTTCTATGTTAGAAAGGGTTTTAATCAAAGAAATTTTAATTCTATTATTCTGTAAAATAATATTTAATTTGTTTAAATGTACACAAATGCATAAAAATAATTTTTAATTCCATTAGACATTCTAAAATACTATTAAATTCCATTCAATTTTAAAAAAGGTAAAATTGGACAGAACTTATGGGATAACCTGATACTTATTTATTCCTTCCCACACGTCCCTGTGGAGGCACATGGTCTAGTGGTTAGAGCAGTGGACTTGCGGTTTAGGGATCACGGGTTCAAATCTCAGACCAGGTGACATGTGTGTTTATGAGTAAAACACCTAAGCTCCATGTGGCTCTGGCAGAAGGTAATGGTGAACTTCTGCTGACTCTTTGACCACAATTTTCTCTCATTCTTCTTTCCTCCTGCATCTAGCAGTTCACTTGCAAGGGACCAGTCTCCCATCCAGGCAGGGAACCTATGTACCAATGAAACTGGGAAACTGGCCCTCGTGGACCAGGCATGGCATGAGAAAGAACAAACAACAATAACACGTACCTGGTGACTGGTGAGAGAAAGAGAAGGAGACGTCTACAAACTAGAGATTCAGCTTGAATGGCCACAACAGAGTGAACTCTAATAAAGCAACTCCAGGGCTAGGTTGTAGTGTTAAGTCTGTTGACAGAAGACACATTAACTCTGCCATCCAAGAACTCAGAATACAATGAGTCGGAATAAATACTATAAGGTGTCTAACAATTTTGGCAATCCACTGCCCTGGATTGGTATTTTATCATATTGACCGTGAAAAGGTGCAATGTAAAGTTGGCTCAGTTTAAGTCGAACTCAGAGTACTCGAAGCCAGAACAAATTTAATGTTACTGATAACTTTAAGTAATACATCATCATCATCATCATCACCATTTAACGTCTGTTGTCCATGCTGGCATGGGTCAGACAGTTTGACTGGGCTGGCCACGCCAGGCTCCAGTCTGATTTGGCATGGTTTTCTATGGCTGGATGCCCTTCCTAGTGCCAACCACTCCAAGAGTGTAATGGGTGCTTTTACATATCACTGGCATGGGTACCATTTGCATGATACTGGTATCTGCTACGACTGCAATTTTGCTCAGCTTGATGGGTCATCTCAAGCATGACATAATGCCAAAGGTCTTGGTCATTGCCTCCGTAAAGCCTAACACTCGAAAGGAACTCGACCACTTTGCTTCCATGAGGCCCAGTGCTCGAAAGGAACTCAGCCACTCTGCCTCAATAAAGGTGGCGAGCTGGGAGAATCATTAGCCCGCTGGGCAAAGTGCTTAATGACATTTTGTTTGTCTTTGTTCTGAGTTCAAATTTCACCAAGGCCAATTTTGCCTTCCATCCTTTGGGGTTCATGAAATAAGTACCAGTTAAGCACTGGGTTCAATGTAACTGACTTACTCCTCCTCCAAAATTGCTGGCCTTGTGCCAAAATTTGAATTCAATATACGTGCTAATGTCGAATTTCCATAATGTATATATTTTAGTAGCCTCGTTGTGCAATCTCAGGTTTTATAGCTTTATAGTTTGTTTTAGATATCACAAACAAGGCTATACAGAAAAACAACTTCCATATGAATTGAAAGTGAAAGTTCTGTATTTTACTTGAAACATTGTAATTAAACAGATAATGAGAAAAAAAGAAACAATTTGATTCACCACACAGTATATTTATTAAGCAAGTGTCTTCTACTATAGTTCTGGGTTGATCAATACATTATTGTTGGTAGATGGAAAGTGTTCAGAAGCCTGTCATATATATGTAGGCCTCTCCCTCCCTCTCACCATCTCTCTCTCTCTCTCTCTCTCTCTCTCTCTCTCCCCCTCTCTCTCTCTTTCTCTACAGCAAGAGTGTCTTGTGGAGGAAACTGGGTGAAGACCCAGCTGTACATATATATATATATAGATAGATAGGGTGATAAATTGAATATTAATTCAATTTAAAACCTAGCATATAAAAAATCTGAAAATTCAGAAAAAATTGTATTATACGTGTATAAGGGATGACCACTAGGTGGACATCCAATATGCTATAAAGAGGTCATCGACACACACACACACTGATAGTGATGACTGCAAAGAAAGATTACTCTATACCTGAAGTGTTATTAGCTTGGCCAGAATCATACACTGTGTGGTACACGCCACAAAATTTATCTCGATCATTCAGCTTGCAATCTTTGAGATAGAAGCAGTCCGAATTGGCAGTTTTCAAATGATGCACCATGGATATAAAAAGCATATAACATATATATATATATAAAAGATAAACAAGAGTGAAAAAACTACAGAGGGCTTGTGTTACATGGTTAAAGTATATATTTAAAATATGTCAGAAAAATGTTATAAAATTTGTTTGGTATATAACCATTGTATTTGGAGAAATAACCGGTTTCGTGTTGTCTTTTCAAATTTCTCTACTTCATGGTAACATGTCTACACTCCCGTGTGTAAATAAAAGCTTTTATTTGCACACGGGAGCATAGACATGTTACCATGAAGTAGAGAAATTTGAAAAGACAACACGAAACCGGTTATTTCTCCAAATACAATGGTTATATACCAAACAAATTTTTCTGACATATTTTAAATATATATTTTAACCATGTAACACAAGCCTTCTGTAGTTTTTTCACTCTTGTTTATCTTTTACACATCCAACCACGTGCTTTCACATACCAATTTTCTCACATATATATATATATATATATACATATATCTGTGTGAATTAGACGTTGGGAAACCAACAAACTAAGAGATAGTACCTGTCCAATATACTGCTGGTAATGTACCCAATTATTCGTACGCAAGTACTAGTTATTGCGTAGCAAGCTTGCAATTGAGTTTATATATGGGTGGGGGTAAAAAGTGGTTTACCCTTAATTTATACGGCAAATAAGAAAATGGAGAGGATACAAAATGTCATACATCAGCCGGTAGACATTCTATTATTCCAATGTATTAGAATGGATTCGATAAATACATACACATGTGTTAACCATGTCTTACATACAAATGTACTAATATTACAGAAAAGAGCAAAAGATCAGATTGTCAGTAGGTGCTAGTTCCTTATGGCTGTTTCTGCCAAGAGGCAACAAAATCCTCCATGCCATCTCCATATCTTCAGTGTTCTGTAGGGATGGCAGATAAAGTTTGGATGATGAATGTGCCTCTAGGCTTCTTCAGAGGGTCTAAGTGGTCAGGAGGGTTAATACATTCAATAAAAAGTTAACAATAGGTACAGTGTGTTTGTCGTTTTTAATAGGGCAGAAAAAGAATAGGAGTAAGAATAAGAACATGAGGATGTGAGTGAAGTACAACTTAGTATAATGATTTGGGTATACCCAAATCATCATACTAGTTTTTATCATTCTCTACACAATCAAGAAGATCTTGTGCAACTGAAACCTGAGTGTCTCTTTGGTCAACTGAAAGCAGTTGTGGCACGAACTTGGAAGACACACATATCATACCCAAACCTTCAGTGATAATAGACTTAACCATAACTAATCTGTATATTCTCTGATAACTCAAAGATGGTGATTTGATGATCTCCCCTCAGAGATGCACACACATCTGCAATGTCTTTCTCAGTTGTGCTGGTTGCATGTCTCCCAGAATGTTCATCAATATCAACATTTTTCGGCCATCTTGGAAACAGCTGAACCCCTTGTGCACACTGTGTGTGGCTCAGACACTCCTCTCCATACACTTTCAGCAACTTTACACGGGCCCCTGAGCAGGTATTGCCATGACAACTTTCTTTGTCATGATCAATGCGATGATCACACATTACACATGTTACTTTCAAGTACTGCTGTAAACAGGGGAAGTAAACTAGAATGTTAAGACTTTATGTGCATGCACAGCCGAGGTTAGGGTCAATCTGTGCCAAGCAGCTTCACTCTGTGTGCTTTAGGTTTGTTACTATGGCAATAGACCGGATACTTATTGATCAGACCGCATATATATATATATATATATATATGTATATTAGCATTTTCTACCTTGTCTTATTTTCCTTATACATATCAACTCATGTGTTACTTTTCAACCTTCGACATATCATACTTCCACATGAGGTACAGAAAATGCCAACAAAAACAGTCTGAAACTGGTACTAAAATGTTCTTCATGATAAAATTATTATAGCATTTTCTACCTTGTTTTATTTTCTTTATATATACACATATACATACATACATACATATATATATATATATATATATGTGTGTGTGTGTGTGTGTGTGTGTGTGTGTGTGTGTGTGTGTGTGTGTGTGTGTGTGTGTAGCAGTACATATAGATGAAATTGAATTCAAAATGTCATGTAGAGCATAAACGCTATTTTCCTCTAATGGAAATTTACATAAGAGACTAAAGAGTTAAATGTATATCATGAAATTCTAAGCCCTAGTGTC
>NC_068983.1:80813995-80816026 GCF_001194135.2 Octopus bimaculoides
ATATATATATATATATATATATATATACACTTTATGTATATATATATATATATATACTTGGTGATCCTGCCAGTGCTGGTGCGACATAAAAAGCATCCAGTCCACACTACAAAGTGGTTGGCATTTGGAAGGGCATCCAGGTGTAAAAGCCATGTCAAAACTGACCTTGCTTGTGCAGCTGCGATGTAAGAAGCACTCTGTCCACTCTGTAGGGTGGTTGGTGTTAGGAAGAGCATCCAACTGTGAAAACCATGCCAAACCAGGCACAGAAATTTGGCCCAGTCTTCTACCTGGCCAGCTTCTTTCAAACCGTCCAACCCATGCCAGCATGGAAGGCAGATGTTAAACAATGATGATGATGATGATGATGGTGATATGTAGGTTTATGTATTTGTCCTGTAAGGTTCCTGGCGTGAAATTGTTTATTGAAATAGGTATTGTTATATTTTAGGATGGTCATTTGTTTTTTTTTTGTTATTTTTGCCAAATAAACGTACTATATATTCGTTCTTCACTTCAGATTTACTTTATTATTGTTCATATCCTATGTCCTTTGGAATTCTTTCATCACACATCCTGTGACCTCCTGTTCTGTTTAGTCCATTCTCTATAAAGAGGAATGGAAAGTCACTGAAAGTGGGATGGAGAGTCTCTGAAGAGGTCACAGGATGTGTGATGAAAGATTTCTAAAGGGCATAAAATATGAACAATAATAAAATAAATCTGATGTGAAGAACAAATATATAGTGGATTTATTTGGCAAAAAAAAAGAAAAAGAAGATGATTATCTCAAAATATAACAAAACATGCACACACACACATATAATTATCAAAGTTGGGAGATAAGTCCAGGTAGATATAAAGTAAGTCTCAGAAGGGTACTGAAGAACATATAGTATTTCCAACAATTACTTTTGTCTTAATATATGATGTACATAGGTCCAGAGAATATAAAACAAAGTTAACAATGGAAAATTGGTATTTCAATTAATTATTTATTTATTCTTATATCTATAAAATCCATAAAATATAGACATTAATAAATAAATAAAATATCCTACACATGTGTCGGCTGATATAATTAATATACCAATTTTCCATGGTTAACTTTGTTCATATATATATATATATATATATATATATATATATATATAAATGTAAGATCCAGGGAATGAGGTGTAGGGAGAAAGTTAGCTTCAAGCAATTCACGAAATTGAAACAGCCGACCTCACGCACTTCTCATGAGGAATTCCGGAAGAAGCTTCGTGAGACCACTACTGAGACACTTCCGAAAAAAAGAAAAGCCGTTGGAAAACAGTTTATAGCAGAGACTCCATTGAAGATTAACTGAAGAAGGAATTGTATTCCGAAATATCATCAGACTATAGATAACTCAATTACAACAGGTATATAGTCCATTTTTGTATTATAGTGCGTTGTTGTACCATTCAAAACTTTTCATTCTTTACAAACGATACACAATGCTTCAAGCGAACTACAATACTCTCCTATAAAAAAAAACAACTGTCAGGGACAATACTGGTTTATCGAGACATAAGGATGTGTTTTATTTTCATATCAAAGAACGATAAGCTGAAAAAAGTTCTTTTTATATTCCATGGTAAGCATCCAGGGTTACCAGGTGTGTAAATAAGAATACAAGAGTTACGGAATGGAGCAGGAAGGATCCAAGCTACATATATCTCATAGTGAGCGGAACCTCAGAGATGGTAAAATCCAAGTGAGGTATATACTGCCAGCTACCTTTCAGGCCAAGGATATCTTGATTAGATTAAAGGTTACATTGTCGCAAGGAGGTACATGTTGACACAAGAAAGATTCAATCAGAATGTGTAACCTTTAATTCAATTAAGATATCATTGGCATGAAGAGTAGCCAGCGATATACAATCACTTGGATTTTATCACTTCTGAGGTTCCACTCACTATAAAACATATGTAACCTGGATCTTTCCTATTCCATTCCATAACTTTTGAATATATATGTATGTGTATATATATATATATATAT
>NC_068983.1:80816290-80817015 GCF_001194135.2 Octopus bimaculoides
ATATAGATAGATTGATAGATAGATAGATAGATAGATAGATAGATACATACATACATACATACATACATACATACATACATACATACATATTGTAATATTTGGGGATGGTCATCTTTTGTCAATTAAACACATGTGCTATTTATCTTCATATTAGCTTTATTATTATTATTAGTTATTTGTCAGACTTCTTTCATCATTCTTTCTGTCCCTTGTGTTTCTTCTCGTCCTGTCTATTTCATTTTGACTTTCTGCAGTATGTATCCCTATCTGCATATGTGTTTAAGTCTGTGTCTGTGTGTCTACATGGTGTTTATGTATTTACATGCATGCATGCATGTGCGTGTGTATGTGTGTGTCTATGTGTCTCTGTGTTTAGTATGAGTGTCTTTTGTACATGTTTAATGGTTTGTATATTACACTGTTTGAATCTGTGTCTCTTATTTATTTGTTTATTTATTTTTTCCATTCTGTCTTTAGTTGTCAGGCTGCACTGTGTCGTGGAGTGGAAGGGGTTATTACTCCATTCACATTTTCTGTTGAGGCTAGGCAGTAAGGAGCTTGCTTCCCAACCATGTAGTTCCAGGTTCAGTCACACTGTATGGCACCTTGGGCAAGTGACTTCTACTATAGCCTAAGGCCGACCAAAGCCTTGTGAATGGATTTGGTAGACAGAAACTGAAAGAGGCCCATCGTATATATATATATATATATATATATATATATAT
>NC_068983.1:80819679-80821549 GCF_001194135.2 Octopus bimaculoides
TGTTCTTTCATTTAAAAATCATTTGTGAATGACACATGTGAAAATGACTGCATCGAGCTAACATGTTTGATTTCATTTCTGGTTCTTGTGCTAATATTATTTTGAAAAAAAAATAAATGAGCTCTTTTTAAAGCCTAGCCAGGCTCATGGGCCCGGTTTCCCAGTTTCAATGGCGTATGCGTTCCCTAGCTGGACGGGACGCCAGTCCATCACAGCGTTACTCATTTTTGCCAGCTGAGTGGACTGGAGCAACGTGAAATGAAGTGCTTTGCTCAAGAACACAACGCATCACCTGATCCAGGAATTGAAACCACAATCGTATGAACATGATGCTGACACCCTAACCACTCAGCCACGTGCCTCCACACTGATATTATTATAGATGTCAAAAACTCCATACAATCATAGTCATGAAATTGTGTTGCTGCTTAAGCAGTGATCTAAAATGATACTTTTAGGTAATATTTTTAATTAATACTTTTATTGGATGTTTTTAAAGACAATGAGTGTGTATGCTGATGTTCATTTTGTATACCCCTGTGCAGTAGTAGTTCTGCTGATAAACAGCCTGGGTTTCTTTTCTACTGGTATTAAGTCCTGTAATTCATCACTTTAGGTTAATCAACAGATACACAAATGCACATGCATGTACACACACACACACACATACATGTATACACATTTCCACAATTTAATGACTGAAACCAATAAAAGAGTAAAAAGTGCATATATATATATATATATATATATATATATATATATATATCATGATAGTAGCATGTAAAGGCACCTATTACATCCTCAGTGTGGTTATTGTTAGGAAGGGCATCCAGCCATAGAAACTATGCCAAATCAGACTGGAGTCTCGCGCAACCCCTCAGCTTGGTAGCCCTGGTGAAACCGTCCAACCCATCCCAGCATAGGCAACAGACATTAAATGATGATGATGATGATGATGATGATATATCTATATATATATAAAAACCCTGCTTCAGTCATGAATGATCATGCATCTACAAAGTTCTCCTCTGAGGCACAAGTCTGGGCATGGTTGTTTGTAGAACACCAGCAGTTGCCCATGTATACCAGTCTCCACATTCCATGCCACTGATGTTGTCCAAGGGAAAGGCAAAGGCTGACACAGCTTGGCATCAGTGATGTCACAACAGATCTCTGCATCTGAGTGAACTGGAGCAATGTGAAATAAAATGTGTAGCTCAAGAACACAACACACAACCCAGTCTAGGAATCAAACACACAGCCTCACAATTGTAAGTCCAACACTCTAACCACTGAACCGTGCACCTTCACTCATATTATAGTGTGTGTATGTGTGTGTGTGTGTGTGTGTGTGTGTGTGTGTGTGTGTAGGCACAAGCGTGGCTGTGTGGTAAGAAGTTTGCACCCCAATCATGTAGTTCCAGGTTCAGTTCCACTTCAAGGCCTCCTGGGCAAGTGTCTTTTTCTATAGCCCTGGACTAACCAAAGCCTTGTGAGTAGAAATGGTAGACAGAAACTGAAAGAAGCACATCGTACACACACACGCACACACACACACACACGTGTGTATATATGTCTGTATGTATGTACATATACATACAAACAATATATGAGTATATGCATATATATGTACATGTATGTATATACGTTCATCCACATGTACATATAGATACATAACTGGGTACATGACGTGGCAAAAGAACAAGGACAAAAATGGTAAACAAGGTGCAACAAACAAGCAGGCCACATAGAAACATCCCCTTCATCAGCTGCCACCATTAAAACTCCGGCGTTTCGAAGAATTAAGGCAGTACGCATCGTTAAAATGGTTCTTCCCACGAACACAAATTAAATTGTTTTCGTGGAGGGT
>NC_068983.1:80821858-80823538 GCF_001194135.2 Octopus bimaculoides
TATGTATATCTGTGTGTGTGTCTTTGTATTTGTGTTTATCCCTTTCACAACTGATTTTTTTATGTCCCTGTAACGTTAGCAATTTGGTAAAAGAGACTGATAGAATAAATCTCAGATTTAAAAATATTCTAAGTATTAGCATTGATTCATTTGATTAAAACTTTTCAAGATGGTGACCCAACAGGACTGCAGTCCAATGAGTGAAACAAATAGAACATAAAAGATCTATCTGTCCGTCCGTCCGTCCGTCCGTCTGTCCGTCTGTCTGTCTGTCTGTCTGTCTGTCTATCTATCTATCTATCTATCTATCTATCTATCTATCTATCTACATATACACTCATATATTATTGTTTTTATATTACAGTATACATGTGTGAGTGTGCTTCTGTAATTTTGTATATATATATGTATATATTATTGTGTCTTTTATTCTTTTATTCATTTCAGCGATTTGACTAGCCATGCTGGAGCACCACCTTTAATCGAACAAATCGACCACAGGGCTTATTGTTTGTAAGCCTAGTACTTATTCTATCGGTCCCTTTTGCTGAACCACTATGTTACAGGGACATAAACACACCAACACTGGTTGTCAAGCAATGGTGGAGGACCAAACACAGATACACAAACGCACACACACACACACACATACACACACACACACACACACACATATATATATATATATATATATATATATATATATAATATATATATATATATATATACAAATAAATCATCTATATCAAATTCTATAAATTAGATAAGGAATATAAACTTAATGTAAAAGTTTGCAAAAGAATTACAAGTAATTGGACTTATTCTAGTTTCAAAATATGTAATAGACATTACTATTATCTTACAACTTATAATAAACTTGCTGACCCGGTGCCTTGTCTAAACAACTTAGTGAACTGATGTACATAGACTTAGGCGTGTGTCTTGAATTCACAACATAAAAATCTGTAGCAGGCTTGAACTCTGGATGTATGAGTTAGTGGTTTAATACTTTTTCACTTGGTTATTTTGAGGTGTTAAGCCTATATCTGACATAATTTCCTATAAACTTTTCCATTCTTTTCATGAGTTGTTCTGGCAAATATCTGATGCCAAACAAAACAGAATTGCCTTTTCTTCCTGAATAGTTCAATGACTTTGATTTTTCTTGACTAGCATGAGACCACTTTTTGCTTTGCTGCCAATTGAACAGGACAGGAAAATGTTAGTGTCTTTCTTTAAGATACAGCGCAGTCTGTTATTAAAAACTGACGACATGTATTATGTTACATAAAGGGTGTGATATTATTTTCTGAGTTTGGTTCAAAAACAAGGATTACAAAATGAATATATATACATACAAATAAATAAAAATAACTTCTGTAAAAATAACTTCTGTAATAACTGTATAAAGAATCTAATGAAACAAGGGTCCCATTCAGTAAAAAAAAATAATGAAAATCTTACTTTTATGAAATGTTACTTATAAAGGTAAATATGAAACCTGATATTTCTTTTTATACAAACAGGTTAGAAAAATGCACCACTTTTTAAAAAAAGGATTGACTTTTAGGATTAAATAAGTTTTTGTCATCAGTCTTGGATTAAATATAACAATTTTTTTTTTTTTGTTTAAGAATCTTTTGTATAGTCACAAAAAATTGAAATAGACGAACTTATACA
>NC_068983.1:80823878-80832631 GCF_001194135.2 Octopus bimaculoides
ATATATATATATATATATATATATATATATATATATATATATATATACGTACATACATACATACACCTCAATCATACACACACATATATATATATATATACACACACATGCTCCCCCGCCAAGTAATGATATATTCTGTATCATTCATACACTCTCTCATACACACATGATAGAATAGAAATAAATTCACTTACAATCCTATTCTAGTCAAAAACACATCTACAAATATATAGATGAAAGAGTAAATGCATAATAAATGTATTCGTTTCCTCTCTTACAGATGAATGCATGAAACTCTCTCTTTCTCTTTCTCTCTTACCTTTCTTCCTTTCTACATACTTCTCAAACTAGAGCTCTCTTTTTTTTCCCACTTTGACTCTTTCACTCTCTCTATCTCTCACTCACACATGTATGCACACACATGCAAATGCATGTGCACACAAGCACACACACACACACACACAAATGCCTGCACAGACATGCACACACATAAAAATTATAGTTGAAAAGCAAATATATATCTCTCTTTCTCTCTGTCTTTTTCAAATTCTACACACACACACACACACACACGCACACGCACACATACAAACACACACACACACACACACACATAAACACAGACACACACACACATAAACACAGACACACACACACATAACTGAGTGAGTGAATATGTTCTAACACAATGTTTCTATTCCTCACTCATAACATGAGTGAGTAAATCTATGTATTCTTTCTCATATGAACAAAAACATACATACAGACGAATAACTGCATGGCTTTTCCTCTCTCTCTCTCTCTCTCTCTCTCTCTCAGTTTCTTCTCCAGTTCTCACATACACACACACATAAATGCATATAAATATGCAAGTATGTATTCATAAAAAATATATATATTCATCCCTACAACATAGAAATATCTTTGCTTTCTTTCCCAAGGGATACATTTCTAATAGTAGCCATCCTCTTCCCACCAGTCGTTCCCTTACATTTGTATAAGCACATTTGTTTACTGCATGCTCTATGTATCTAATTCATGAATGACTACTTTGAATTTCATTTCTCTGTTTGCAAGTAAAATTCATTGAATTTTTCTGTTTAATGAATAATCAATATTTATTTCTTTATGGAATTTTTAGTCTTCACTGAAGTGCTACAGCTCATTTCCCTTTTTCCTATCCCTCAGAAATGTATAGGATGTCAGAATTATTTATTGGAAAGCTATAACAGTGGTGAAACCTGGGTTAATGTATCAAATCAAAATTTCCTGATATGAGATAAATCAATTCAAAGATTTTCATATTCTACAAAACAAAGATAATAGCACCATTTCAAGAGAGAAAATGAAATATATTCAAACATCAGCCAGCTTCTTTCTATTCTAAGTTGCAAACCCTTTTGTTTATGTTAACATCTTTATAAAAATTGACTGAATTTCTCTGCATCTTTTGGAAATAAAAATAATTTTAGACTATTGGTTCTTCAGGAAAATATTTAATATTTTTGTTATACAAAGAAAATCCTACAGTGGCAAACCATGGAGACTTCCAACAGAAAACAACTTCCTCCTATTTTACAGGTAGATATTAATCAGCACAATTACATGAACCATAAATTTTCTTTTATAACTTAAATGTTCTACAAAAAAATAAATAAAGTAATTCAATTGAAAATATATAAAATGTTTTACTTGGGCAAAAAGCCAATCTTTTGTCAAGGGAGTCAGTATTGATTGAGTAACCTACAGTATATCGGCTGTAATTTATTTTATTGATCTTAGCAGGATGAAGAGTAAAGCTTGAACTAAGAAAGCAGAGAGACAAAATTAAATACTGTAATACACTTAAATCTTTTGAAAGTATATTCAATTAAACTGACCCCAGTACTTGACTGGTACTTTATTTTATTGACCCCGGGAAAATGGAAATAAATTTGTTTGGTAAACAAAATTTTAATAAAGTAAATACATTTTATTTCCATTTTATTTCCATTGATAGAACTTTAGACAAAGATTGCAGGCATGGTTATGTGGTAAAAAGATTGCTTACCAACCACACAGTTCTGGGTTCAGTCCCACTGTGTGGCACCTTGGGCAAGTGTCTTCAACTATAGCCTAGGGCTGACCAAAGCCTTGTGAGTAGATTTAGTAGACAGAAACTGAAATAAGCCTATCATATATATATATGTTTATATCTATGTGTGTGTATTTGTGTCTGTGTTTGTCCTCCCATCACTGCTTGGCAACCGGTATTGGTGTGTTTACATCCTTGTAAATTAGCAGTCCGTCAAAAGAGACTGAAAGAATAAGTACTAGGCTTTAAAAAAAAGTTTTGGGGTCAATTTGTTTGATGAAAACCCTTCAAGGCAATGCTCCTGCATGGCTACTGTCAAATGACTGAAACAAGTAAAAAGAATAAAAAAGAATATATATTTTTTTATGTAAGATACTAATATACTTACAGGGTTTTTGCTTTGTTTCTTTTTTTAACTATGAAGACATGAGTTTCAAATCTCTACTTTTATTCTACAAATATTGAAAGTTTCATGTTGATATATAAGAAAATGTTTTTTTGTGAAGCAATGTGAAAAGCAGAACAATATTGATGTGAATTTCTGATGAGTCAGGTTTATGATTCATGAAGATCACATATCTTCATTTTCTTTCTCCTTTAAAATCTTTTATGTTTTGTTCCTTTAAAGGAAAATTTTTGATGTGATAACTATGAGTTCAAATTTTGTCAATTTATATGCTTCTGATACCAGTAAAATAAGTTGCAATAAACAAAGACAAATAAAGTTATCAATAATATAAATATTTTTCAATTATTTTACTCTTGGGGAAACCTTGAAATTATATTCTATCTCTTAGGGAATCCCTGTATGAAAGTATTACATATGTTTATTAATCTATTTCTTTCTCTTACATAAAGTCTGGTTTCTTTAGAGATTAAAAAAATCATAAAACTGTCTTTGAAAGCTGCCACAAAGAAAATTTATGAAATTTTATCTTAAACAATATCTTATTTAAACTAAATTCCCTTACAAATCCTTAGTTGAGGTCATTTTGCCACATTTTGCCACTACTTATAGATTCCAGTACTTTGAATATGTCAGGCATGTATACTAGAATTACAAATACAGAAGTAAACACAAAAAAAGATCCAAGGGTGCTTGTGTTTATTATGAGTCCATCACTGCTTCTTGCACAACCCTAGGTGGCCTCTCACAGAAAACCCAAGGGTTCCAGCAAAACTTGGGACATGCTGATATAAATAATGGTTTCAAATTGTAGCACAAGGACAGCAGTTTTGTGGGGAGGGGGAAAGACTGGGTCGTTTCTATTGACCCCAATGCTCAAATGGTACTTATTTCATTGACCCCAAAAGGATGAAATGCAAAGTCAGCCTCAGTTGAATTTGAACTCAGCATTTTACCCAGTATGCTAATGATTCTACCAGCTTGCTACCTTTATGCCAATATAAATAATTCTATAAGTTATGATGAAGCTGCATTCCTGCTGAAGAGCTTCAACTAAGGTGGACAAAAATAATATTGGTAATCAAATAATATATTTATCTTACTGCATATGAGAATGAAAATACTTTGGGTATTTAATGCTCTTCTTATTAAAGTTGCTTTCAAACACTTACCTATTAATAATATTAATCCATTTTAATTAACCTATGTCTACTTGATACAGAATCATAATGATTAGCATTTTAGTTAATCAGTAGTATTTTAATTAATATTCCATTTTTTTAAATATTTGATGAGTGAAGGAAGAGTAGATGACATGTCCCTTTATTTTTTCAGGGACTCTAAGATCCTTAGATTAATCTTGGCAACATTCATTACTGTATTGCATTAATGAGGTTAAATCAGCATATTTGATCATTCTATGCAGTTGTTATAGTTATTTAACTCCAGAAAAACTTTGTCTGAGCAGACACATAATAGAAGACATTCCTTCTGTTATACATTGCACATCTAGGTTTGCATTATCTTATGTGTTACCCTCTTTCCTAGATTGACAAGTATAATTTAAGGGTGACTTGGTTGCTATTTCAAGCTGTTAACAATCATAAAAAGGCCCTTCTGTGCAACATTTCATGCTATAAAATCCCACTTTTTACCAAGAATCTCATCGAATTTTCTTTCTTATAATTATTTCTTTATTAATTTTGCTTGCAGTTCACACAATTTTAGCACAATGCTATAATATTGATTTCTAGTATTGGTGCATGGGTCACATATTTCAGAGGAGCATGCAGTCAATTATATTGTTCCTGCTACTTGACTGGTCTTTGTACTTTATTAAGTCTGAAAGAATAAAGAAAACGAAAATGTTTCTGTGGAGATTTGAACTCAGAATGTAATGGGCAATAATGAAATACTGCAAGAAATTCTGTCCAGAGCTCTACCAATTTTGCCAATCTGCTGGCCTTATGTTAGGCATATTAAATGTATCAATATTCTCAAGCTTCTATGTGGAGGTGTATGGCTTACTGGTTAGGGTGTTGGACTCATGATTGTAAGACTGTGGTTTCAATTCCTGTACCAGGTGATGTATTGTGTTCTTGAGCAAAACACTTTCTTTCATGTTGCTTCAGTCCCCTCAGCTGGCAAAAATGAATAATCCTGCAATGGACCAGTCTCCTGTCCAGTAGGTAATATATGTACCCCAGAAACTGAGAAAATAGCCCTGAGTCTATATGCCCTGAGAAGGACCTCTGTCCTTTATCTTATCATAAACTTCAGCCTGAGGGGCTCAGTAAACTACTCTGCCAATATATAAGGTTTTGAATATCATTTTGTAAGGCTTAACATAATTCCTTAATGAGCAAGAGATGTTTATTTCAAATGATTCAACTAATGAATATTAGATCTTTTCCTCTCTAAGTACATACACATATACACATACATGTACATACACACACACACACACACACACACACACACACACATGCATGCTACATACACTCATACATACATTCATATGCAAGCACACACATAGACATGTATATACATGTATACATTAACATGTATATTCATATATACATGCTACATACATATATACACACACATAAACATTCTCAAATGTACACAGAATAGAAGAGTTGCTCCAGGATGATTCAAGAATGCCAAGGGCATTGTATGAGATATCTGAATCAATAAAAGAAAAGTGTTGAAATTCTTTTACTAATTGGATGCTTTACAGGTAAGCTAATACCTGCTACTCAAAGCTGAATAAAGTAAATTATATATTTAAAAGGAAAAAAATATTGTTGGACATAGAAATGGTAAATTAAATTTAATCTTTCAATACACAACATGATTAAGTTCTTTCAGAAATAATAAATGAATTTAAGCAAAAAAAAAAAATATCTATCAATAAAAAAGATCATAATGCAAATCAACAAATTTAAAATGAGCAAAAAAGCTTTATCTAAATTATAAATAAAAATAAAATGGTTTGAGAAACCTTGAAGGAAAAGTATAATCAAGAAATGAGAATGTCAATAGATGTTTATGAAAGAGGAATAGTCAAATGAACTTATAAATCTATCAGAACTTTTAACTCTTTAATGATCATATTTTTTCTATGAAGGAAGAAATTCTTTGCATCAAATAAAATGTGATAAAATTTGAAGTATTTTATGCATTATATTCCGTTTTCTTTCAATGTTGTTTGTGTGTGTTTACATAAATGTATGTCTGCCTTTTGGGATGCATGAGAAAAAAAAAAAAAAAGAAGAGAAAAGAAAAGAAAAAGGAAAACAAATTACTGATGGCTTTTATTAGTTGAGAATGGAACAGCTTTTACTTGTTTAATTCTTCCAGAACTGAATATATCAATATCAGAAATTAGGTGTACATCAACTAATAGGAATGTATTGAGCTAATATACACTCCCATTTCTCTATGGCTTTCAAACAAAACTCACAAGCATATTCACTTCTATAGGTTTCCATATATATATATATGTGTGTGTGTGTGTGTATGTGTGTGTGCACGTGTGCATGCGTATGTGTGTATGCATGCATATGTGTGTATATAGATAATACAATGAGTAAGTATAATTCAATGTGAAGGTATGGGTGCTTTTAGAATATGATCCTTTGAAATCTAAAATTAGTCACTTTATTTAATGAAAAATCAAAATGTTTATAAATCATCAATTAACTTAATCTAAGAAAATGTAAAGAAAATAATTTAAGAAAAAAACACCAAAGATCTTCAAAAACTGTCTTCATATTTTCTACATTTTTTAAATCTTAATATTAATGCCATGAGAAAATGTTCTTTTGTTAGATGACAGATTTAGGTCATGTCATGGCATATAAATTTTACTTTATTTACCCTTACTTTTATTCTTCTGCAATTTTACTCTCATCATGTTATATGTCATTTAAATTCAGGTCACTTTTTAAATTTTTGTGATAGTGTCTCATCTTTATTCATTTCTAAAAACAATTATTTGATTTTAACATGATAGATATTGTCACCAATGACCATAAAAGAGAAACAATTTCAGTTGATGGTCGTCATCGTATGCTATAGAAATAGAATAATTAGACTCAAAAATCAAATTATTGAAACAGCAATTTATATTATTTGAACCACGGCAATTTTTATAGTTTTTTTAATTTTTATTTTTGTTATTTAATTAGCCTTCAATCTACTGGTAACTCCCATTATCAAGTTTATCAGTTACACTGTATTAGGACCACCTTTCTCTATTAATTTATCTTGGAATGTTAGGTTAAGGATAGTTTTCAATATAAGAATTGCCTTATAGCTTCATTAATCCAACAAATAGTAGGATATATTTATTATCATCATTTATCAGAATTGTTGAGCATGCATGTGAACATATAATATACATTTTGGCACTTCAAATGTTGCTCCCTGTATATTCTTATTTCTTTATTGCCCACAAGGGGCTAAACATAGAGGGGACAAACAAGGACAGACAAAGGGATTAAGTCGATTACATCGACCCCACTGCGTAACTGCTTCTTAATTTATCGACCACGAAAGGATGAAAGGCAAAGTCGACCTCGGCGGAATTTGAACTCAGAACGTAAAGACACGAAATACCGTTAAGCATTTCGCCCGGCCTGCTCACGTTTCTGCCAGCTCGCCGCCTTTAGGTATGCTCCCTGTATATTCTGTAAAGTATTTTATGAGACAGCAAAAAATGATTAGATTGAGAAAAATGAAGGCTAATAAGGACAGTAACTGTATTTTAGGGAGTTGTTATTTCAAAATATATAAAATAAAAGTGTGGCGGTGCAATGGCCCAGTGGTTAGGGCAGTGGACTCGCAGTCATAGGATTGCGATTTCGATTCCCAGACCAGGCGTTGTGAGTGTTTATTGTGCGAAAACACCTAAAGCTCCACAAGGCTCCAGCAGGGGATGGTGGTGAACCCTGCTGTACTCTTTCACCACAACTTTCTCTTACTTCCTGTTTCTGTTGTGCCTATAATTCAAAGGGTCAGCCTTGTCACGCTGAATGTCCCTGAGAACTACGTTAAGGGTACACGTGTCTGTGGAGTGCTCAGCCACTTGCACATTAATTTCACGAGCAAGCTGTTCCATTGATCGGATCAACTGAAACCCTCGACGTCGTAAGTAATTTTGTGGTATCATTTTTATCTCTTACTAGTTTTAGT
Organism: Octopus bimaculoides; assembly: GCF_001194135.2. Taxonomy (NCBI): domain Eukaryota; kingdom Metazoa; phylum Mollusca; class Cephalopoda; order Octopoda; family Octopodidae; genus Octopus; species Octopus bimaculoides. The sequence goes on from NC_068983.1 coordinate 80,831,558, forward strand.
CATTAGAGTGCAGCCATGCTGGGGCACCACCTTGAATTTTTAGTTGAATGTATCAACTTTTAGTCGAATGTATCAACTTCAGTATTTATTTTTAAAGTCTGGGGCATATTCTATTGGTCACTTTTGCTGAACTGCTAAGTTATGGGGACATAAACACACCAGTACCAGTTGTCAAGCAGTAGTGTGTGTGGTGGGGGGAACACAGACACAAAGATACAAACATATCTTGAGGTGGACTGTGAAATTCAATGTGTGTATATTTGTGAATATTTGTAGGTACTTGCATTTTGCATGTACTTTTCTGTGGGTATACTCTTTTACTCTTTTACTTGCTTCAGTCATTTGACTGTGGCCATGCTGGAGCACAGCCTTTATAGTCGAGCAAATCGATGCCAGAGCTTATTCTTTGTAAGCCTAGTACTTATTCTATCAGTCTCTTTTGCCAAACCGCTAAATTACGGTGACGCAAACACACCAGCATCAGTTGTCAAGCGATGCTGGGGTGACAAATAGACACACAAATATATACATACATACATATATACATATATATATACACACATATACATATACAATGGGCTTCTTCCAGTTTCCGTCTCCCAAATCTACTTGCAAGGCTTTGGTCGGCCCAAGGCTATAGTAAAAGACACTTGCCCAAGGTGCCATGCAGTGGGACTGAATCCGGGACCATATGGTTGGTAAGCAAACTACTTACCACACAGCCACTCCTGTGCCTATATGTATGTATAGATATTTTCATTTATTTCACTCAGTATGTTTTGCTGATGAAGGAATAGTTATCAAACTAATCCAGAAATTAATCAATCCAAAGCTATCTGAATTATTCTATGAATTTTTTTGTCAGTCTGCTTTCCTGTTTTCAACGTGTGTATATATGTGGAGTGAATATTTGAAGTGGTTGGACATATTTGGTGTCTACTTTCAGCATATAGGCATGGTAGCTTCTGTGCCCTTAAGTATAATTGTACCCTATACAATTATCTCTCTCTCTCTCTCTCTCTCTCTCTCTCTATATATATATATATATATATATATATATATATATATATATAT
>NC_068983.1:80832686-80836796 GCF_001194135.2 Octopus bimaculoides
AAAAAAAAAAAAAAAAAAAAAAAAAATATATACAATGGGCTTTCAATTTCTATCTTTCAAATCCACTCAGAAGGCTTTGACTGGCGAAGGCTATAGTAGAAGACACTTACCCAAAGTACCACACAATGGGACTGAACTTGAAACCATGTAGTTGGGAAGCAAACTTCTTACTACACAGCCACACCTATGCCTACTGTTGAATAATTTTTAAAAATATTTACATAAATGCAGAAAACGATCTTCTTTACATCTACCAAAATATGCTTCTTATTGTTATCAAAGTTTAAATAGTTGTCATATAACTCCTCTGTAAGTCCTCTCTGTACGGTCAACTCCTGTTAACACTAAATCATCTAACCCCATGATTCATGTTTCAGGAGAATTGTACTTCGGAGTGTACCAACCACACACTGTCCATTTTTTTTTACTTCTTTTTATATTGATATTTTTAGAATACATTATGTGATTTCGAAAGTAAAAATATTCATAAATGCAGTCTCAAAATATGTATTCACAAACATAATTCTACTGATTGACCAAAGATAATATTTTAGGAATGAAAAGAATGGATTTTGAAGTTACTTCAAGTCTATGAAAGTGGTGAAAATAATTTGTATAGGCTTAAACACAAGAGCCTCCACTCACTGCCTTCTTAGTTTCTTTGAATGTCTTTTCAATAAGATGGAATGTGTGTATACATCCAACCATACATAAATAAATACATCCAAAAACATACATCTTAACACATACTCACACACAAACATACACACATATGCACATACACAACACACACACAGAGAAACACAGACAGACAACTCGCACATTATTCTCATTATTTTAATATTTCTTCTTTTTCATCTTGTAATGGTTTGGATGGATCTGCACTATTTTCTTTCTCCCTTATCTCCTGCCTCTCTCTTGGCATACATACATACATACATACATACATACATACATACATACATACATACATAAGCATGTACATACATACAAATATACATACTCACACATACATACCTATATACGTATGTATGTATACATACATGCATACATACATATATAGGTATGTATGTATGCATGCATGCGTGCGTGTGTGTTTGTGTCTCCTTGCCTTGACATTATATGACAGTAGTGAATTATTGTCACGGTCATTCAAACAATATCATGTCATTAATTTATAATATTCAGTAAGAACACATCTGGTCATAGGAAAATATTACTTTACTTGGAAACAGGTGAGGGTTGGCAACAAGAAGACACCCAGCTGTAGAAAAACTGCCTCAACAAAATTCTATTTCCACCAAGCGAGCATAGAAAAGTGGATGCTAAACCAGTAATGATGATGATACAATGGGCTTCTTTCAATTTCTGTCTACCAAATCCATTCATGAGGTTTTAGTTGGCCCTGGGCTATAGTAGAAGACATTTGTTCTAGTTGCCATTCACAGTGGCATTGAACCTGGAGCTATGTGGTTGGGAAGTAAACTTCTTACCACAGTCATGCATATATGTATACAATAATCCTCGCCATATCGTGGTTCACCTATCATGATTTATAACTTCACTTTATGTTGATTTCTCTGTGGTATTGTTTTGTATTTATAATAAAATAAATATATATACAAATTATAAAAATAATAAAAAAATATACCGTACAGTACTGTTTCTACTTTGTAGATTTTCACCTTTTGCAGGGGGTTTTGGAACGTCACCCCCATGATAGTTGAGGGATTATATATATATACACATACATACACACCCACTCACATACACACATACGTACACACATACACACACAAATTAATATGGTATCACACAGTATTTTGGAGGATAATTTCTTATGTAAAGTATACCTGTTGTTTAGTAAAATAACGATTTCTTGGGCCTTACTGTGAAAAGTAATCAAACTAGTTACACCACAGATTTTATTCCTTCTTTGGCAGAAAATGATAAATCAGTATGAATAGTTTCTACTCTTCGTAAGCCTTCATCGGGGACAGAAGGTCTTTCTTCTTTTCTTGCAAATATTACTAATACATAGATATTCGTAGAAACTCAGACTCAGTTAAACTTCTCTGTCTAATTTGCATATCTGTATATACTGAGTTCACGGATAATTAATTAATAATGTTCTATGCGTCAATTTTTTCATTAATTAAATAATTAAACTGTGCAGAATATTATAATATTGTTAAAAATACTTATGGTTTTTATTCAATTTTCATAATACTATTTCTATTAATTTTAATTTATTTATATATAATTTACATTCCTACACATTTTTCCAAGAACGTTTACTTTTCCTAAAGTTGAATGATCAAATCTTTTGATATCTTCATTAGTCTTGCATCTCTATACTAACAAACAAAGAATCAACTGAATAAATAAATAAAATGCATAAATTAACCTCTAGAGAACTAAATAACTTAATGTTAAGTTCTCCTTCTTAACACTCACACATTTATTTTAATACTTCACATATTTTAAACTTAAAAACAAATCGGTACTTTTATTGTCTCAAACATAACTTTATATTTTCAGCAATAATTTTATTGCAGTACAAAGCAATATAAAATTTTCACATATTTTCTGATTTTAATGTTCTTTTCATAAAATCAAAAACTGAAATTCTATATCACTTAAAGTTCTGAAATTATAAGCAGCATCTTAAAAATATTTTCTTTTCTATCATTTTGCATAGTTAATGATATTGCCAACTGTATTCTCTTTATTGCTTGAAACCTTTATAATCAATGTCATTGAGATTACAGGATGCAGTATTCTCAGGGTGACCGTAAATAGAAATAAAAGAACTTACTACAATATCTGGATTGGGAAAAAAAGTAAAACTATAAGTAGACAAATGGGTTAATCTATTTGTGTATAAACATTTCATTAGAATGATCTTCTCTGAAACTTGCAAAGAGAGTATTATGATTCAGATTGGACCAAATATGAAATATGGTTTTTTAAATTTATATATGAACATATACTTCCATGGATTGATGAAACCTTTAAATCCAAATGCATGTACATACAAGTAGACAAACAATTTACCAGACAGTTCCTAACAGGATGTGATCTATAAGATGAAGGGGGAAAAAAATCTGATAACTTGGAAGCTAAATAAAGACTCGCCTAATATTAAATAATCATTCCTCAAAAACTCATATCATCTCAGATTTAAAGAAGAGTTGGAAATAGGACGTTGAAAGAAAGTTATTACTGCCAAGTGAATACACAATATTGGTGAGAAGGGTTTTTACAGGGAAGTGAAACTGGATTGGAGACTCACTTCACCAAGAATTTACCACTGTACTGCACATACGGTCTAAGGTGAGAGAAATTTCTTATGACATAAAACTGTCAATGCAAGAGTTGCATGATTAAAAAGAGAAGTAATGAGTATTCTAAATTTCTAGCATAAATATTAAATAAGTTTCAAACTTAATGTGGACTAAGGCTTAAAAATAACACCTAAATCATTATCACTTCTGTCTGTCTACATGTAAACTTAGCTGTAAAAATGATGGTAGGAAAGTTTTGATGGTGGTTGTAGTATTTTGAAGGTGGCAATGATGATGGTGTGTATGTTAGTAATGATAGTACATGTTATATGTGTCATACCAACATACATAAAACATACACTAAACATACAAACAAACAATTACATATGCTCATAAGATGTAAATTACATTTGCAATTTAAAAAGTAAGCCACAATTTGAAGAATAAGTATTTTTTAAAAAATTTACTGTTTAACACATGTCTAATTACATGTCTATGTGAATTAAATTTTTTGTGTATGAATCTTCAAATCCTTTTATTAAAAACCAAAGTACATTAGGTAAATTTCAGAAATATAGTTACTTGTCAATCATTCAGATGTTTTTTTAAAGAATTAAATAAAAACAAGAAATGTAAATTCTAAAGTTAAAATAATTTTCCAGTAATGTTTAATATTTTAATGTTGATTTTCAAATTGAGTTTTGTTAATTTAAAACTTCACATTCATTATATGAGCCTAGCATTTCAGCCTGTCATTTTGTAAACTATGAATTCATACTTTGAAGAATGTGTTTGCCATTAACTATAATAGCTTATATATATA
>NC_068983.1:80837121-80842914 GCF_001194135.2 Octopus bimaculoides
ATATATATATATATATATATATATATATATATATATATATAAATTGCTTATGTATTTTAAGGATATATTTGAATGCATATTTCCAATGCAAACACAGATATGACATTTCTACAAATTTAGATATTGCATATAAACGTTTACATCATCATGTCTTCCTTACATTATTATTCATCTATGAATAGAGAAGATTTGCTTTTCCAGGAAATATTTGCACAAAACATGAAGCAAGATCATTTAACATTTCTGAGATCATACAATTGCTCTTATGTCTTGTACATTGTTAATACTAACTATATACTCTCCTCTGTAGATTATACAATTCTTTATTATTTTATAAAACTTTCTGTGAATTTATACCATTTGCATGCTACCTTGATGCTCTTCATACCAAATTTACACAGGTTTTATGATCTCAGAAACATCTTCCATCAGTGATGTAACAATTTAATCTCCAGCGTCTCCAAGACAGGATCACTATAAGTACATAGAAAATAGTGCTGCATTACACACTTCCCAAGCTGGAAACAACACAATCAAATCTATGCAACTGCTTTGGATAAGGGACTTTAGAAATTCTGATGATTTCTCATGGCAGTTTCACATATGATGAAATTCTATTACAATGACTATAACGACTATTTTTAAGACCATAAAATATTTCACGTCTGACAAATTTTTACCATCTCTAAAACTTAGATATAATGCACATTGGAATAGTGGATGCACATGCACACGCACACACACACAAGCACAAACATATAGACTCAAGTGTGTGTACACATTACTACTGCTATACTCAAGAATCCTTGCCTGCATCTAAAAGAAGGCTAGGTATGTAGCTGATTGTATGTAACATATTATACATCACATATACATACATATATATTTCTTTATTGCCCACAGGGGGCTAAACATAGAGGGGACAAACAAAGAGATTAAGTCGATTACATCGACCCCGGGTGTATAACTGATACTTATTTAATTGACCCTGAAAGGATGAAAGGTAAAGTTGTTATCGGCAGAATTTGAACTCAGAACGTAATGACAGATAAAATACCACTAAGCATTTCACCTGGCGTGCTAACAACCAAGATCAAAAAGTTAGCAGACAAAAATGACAGATGGTAATGTGCAGATCCTTCTGAAGTTCCAAATGTTATGCATACACAATTTCCTGCAACTGTCATGGTTTTAGGGATTGTCAACAATGAAGGACATGTGATGCCTCCTTCTTTCCACAAGGCCTTCCAGCACCTACATTGAGGTACTGGAAATAATTGTTAAGCTCTGGATAGACAGTATATGCAATGGAAGGCCATATGTGTTTCAGTAAGACTCTGCACTATCACGCATGGCTCTAGTAACACAGGAATGGATGGCTGAAAATTTTCATGATCACATAACCCTAACATTTGGCCTCTTAATTCCCCAGATCTCAATCCATTGGATTTTTACATGGGGAGTGTTGTTGAGAAAGAGGTAAATGAACACATCCATAACACCAAAGATTCTTTGAAAGCTGCCATAGTCAGAGTAATGTCTAAAAGGAACTAGGACCACTTGATTTGAGCATGTAGATGATTTAGATCTCATATAGAAGCAGTTGTTGAAGCTGAACGTGGGTTTATTGAATAACCTTATAGAAAAGAAGGTTTATTTTTGTCCTCATAGCATTTTTTGATAAATAAAGTTATTATCTGTTATTATATATGTGTTTTTTTATAAACATAAATCTTTCCTCAAATATCTTACACACCCTGTATATATATATATATATATATATATATATATATATATATATATATATATATATATATATATATATATAGTGAGGGTGTGAGAAGTATTGGTATCTAGAAGACCCACTATATATATATATAAATGCGTGTGTGTGTACAAACACACACACACACACACACACACACACACCCATTATACATTATATATTAATTTGGAAACAAAGTTCTGTTACATTTTTTATATGATCACTTTGAGGGTACTTTTTCAATACTTAGAGTGAAGTGCATAAACTTTACATTTTAATGTGTTTCTGTCTTTGCAGATCATTTAACACAATAGTGGTAAAAATTTGCACTATATTATTCTTCCAAATGAGTTTAGATCAAACCAATATCAGACAAAATTAGCTCTTCAAAGAATATAACCAGCAGGAAATTTAAGTGTCCAGATATGCCAATGATGGCTTGGTTGATTTCTCTTGATACATTTTTCCCTCACAAATTTCTGTCAATCTGAACGACCAAGTTTTGTGACTTGAGAATTCACAAAAGAGCTTGATGCAAGTAACACTCCAGCTATAAAATACCCTTTACAAACTAAGAAAAATGCCTAAACTTGTTATGTGGGTCCTTCAACATCTGACTGCTTCCTCTACTTAAAAAGTTGTTCTGCTAGTGATTGAAGAAGAGAGTTGGTACCAAACCTTTCTTGAACAGAATCATCACATCTGATAAAATGTATGTTTTCTACAATCATATCCAACATAAATGACAATAGTAAGTACCCAATTGGGAAAAAGAATCCATCCCAAATGAGGACTACAATTAAAATGTTTATGCTATCTGTTTGGTAGGATATGAAGGGTGTCATCTATCATAAGGTGTTAAACCAAAATGACACTGTTAATGTGGAAATGTGGAAATCATGAGATAGTGAGTTTGGTTCCCGGACTGGGCTGTATGTTGTGTTCTTAAGCAAGACACTTTATTTCACATTGCTCCAATTCACTCATCTGTAGAAATAAGGTGTAATGTTACTGGTGCCAAGCTGCATCAGCCTTTCCTTTCCCTTGGATAGCATTGGTGATGTGGAGAGGGGAGAGTGGTATGCATGGTCGACTGCTGGTCTTACATAACAACAATGCTCAGACTTGTGCTTCAGAGGGGAATTTTCTAGGTGCAATCCCATGGTCATTATTGACCAAAGGGGGTCTTAACAAAAGTTTTACCACTTCCTCCTTATTCTTCTGACCTTGAACCATCTGATTATCATCTTTTTACATCAATTCAACATTATTTAGAAGGGAAACAATTTATTAAGTGTGAAGAAATTAAAATGATTTTGACTACTTCTTGGCTTCAAAATCTGAAGAGCTTTACACTCAAGGGATTGAAAATTTGCCAAATAGATGGGATTACATTATCAATAATGAGGGAGAAATGTATGCTGAATAAATCTATCAATTCTGACAAAAGGAATTGTTTCTATCCTGTCTTGAGATGTGACAGGATTTTCTTTCCAACTTAATATATATATTTATGTGTGTATATTCATGTGTGTGTGTACACATGCACATACACACACAAAGACACACACACACACACACACACACAACTGTCCTAATGGAAGTAGAAAACTATTTCCACCTCTATGATAATAATGGAATAGAAATTGGAATAGAAGCCTTATTAAACTTCATATATTTTATGAAAGATAAAATATATTACATGCATATTAGTGGATCCTCAGGCAAATTCCTTGAGGGTCCGGTGATATATGTTTAAAATTTTATGTAGATGCTACCTGGCTGGCAGAAATGTTAGTATGGCTAACAAATTATAATATCTGATTATGTCTCATTGCATTCTGAATCTCACCTAAGTCCACTTTAATTTTCATCTCCTCCAAGCTGATAAATAAAAGATCAATGAATAAGACAAGGATTGGGGCCAACAGAATTGATAAGTTTGAGTGAAACGAGTAAAAGAAGAAATGCATCATCATCATCATCATCATCATAATTGTTGTTGTCATTTCCATGTTAGCATGGCTTGGGCAAGTTTTCTAGGGGCAATATTTTACAATCAGATGCCCTTTCTATTGCCAACACTTTTAATCATTCCTTAGAACATGCAAGAACAAGGTACTTCTATTCTAAAACTGGGATATATGCAATATAATAGCAATACATGAAGAGAGTGAAAGAATATTATATAAAACCAAGAAAGTTATAAAAACTTAATGTCTATTTATTTATTTATTTATTTTGTTTTTTGATCATTTATTTTGAGTATTTTGCCTTTGCTACTGCTTTGTAGTTTACTGGCCAATGATAATGCTATAAAATTATAACACAAACAGTCCATCAGTTCTATCAATTACCCTTAATCTGGTAGAATCTATAAAAGGTAAGGGCATTACTCCTTTTTTTCTCGGAATAATCCTCATTGGTTTTTAATATCCATTTTCCATGCATGCAATGAGGTAAATTTTTTACATTTCCATGCCCTTACTGTCACTAACTCTTACTTCTTTCCAAACAAGGTAATATTTCCTCATGATTGGATATGCTTTCATGGAAACCTGGAAATGAGGGACACTGCTTGCTTGATAGTAGTGTTCATTTATAATTAATGCATGATTTAAAGACAAGGAGACACTAACACTGACTGCCTTACACATCCACACACATATATACATATGTGTCCTTGAGCAAGACACCTTATTTCATATTGCTCCAGTCCACTCAGCTGGCAAAAATGAGTAGTACCTGTATTTCGAAGGGACAGCCTTGTCACACTCTGTGTCACACTGAATCTATAGACAATGGGCTTCTTTTAGTTTCTATTTACCAATTTCACTCACAAGGCTTTGGTCCACCTGTGGCCATAGTAGAGAACACTAGACCTAAGTAAACTAAGTAAGGATGTATATATAAAGATATATAATAAAATATAAATGTGCCCTTTTAAAGCCTAGCCACGCTCATGGGCCCGGTTTCCCGGTTTCAATGGCGTATGTGTCCCCCAGCTGGACGGGAGTCCAGTCCATCGCAGCGTTACTCATTTTTGCCAGCTGAGTGGACTGGAGCAACGTGAAATGAAGTGTTTTGCTCAAGAACACAACGTGTCACCCGGTCCAGGAATCGAAACCACAATCTTACGATCATCATGCGGACACCCTAATCACTAAGCCACGAGCCTCCACATATATAAAGATGATATATGTAATTTGTCAGTTTTTTTTTTTTCCAAAGCATCGATAACTATTTGAAACCTCAGTGCTATCAACTCTAACTTACAAGCAGAGATGTATTGATACAATATCTCAAAGTTAATATGAACGAAAATGTCTTGAAAGAAAAGTTCAAGGTGTTCTAAGAGTCAACTGTGACCTCGATCAATATAAAATAAAATATGCACAATAGAATATATAATAAATAAATAAAACCCAAGTGTCAGGCAGCATATTAGTAGATTTATTTTATGTAATTACAATAAATTTAGTTCTGTTCAATTAGAAATGAAAGAGGTTCTTCGAAACCATTCCAGTTTTGAATCACTATAAATTTTCAATCAAAGCATATATTTTAATGGATTCTTTGGTTCTAAAAGATCATCATCATCATCATCACCATCATCATCATCATCATCATCATCATCATCATCATCATCTTCATCATCCACATCATTGTTGATATTGGTATTATTGTCAATGTTGTTACTGTTGATATTATTATTATTATTATTATTATTATTATTATTATTATTATTATTATTATTATTATTATTATTATTATATCATCATCACCACTATCACTATTATTATACCTTTACAAACTTGGTTATCTGTGAAATATTAAAAGTTCCTGTCAGGTAAGTTCACTTAAGGACACCTTTCATCAACATTTGAAACAGCGAGAACAATTCTTTGCTGCAGTTGAAGATTGGTTCCAGTGATATCAACTCCATTAGACTTTGGACACATTTGAAATTGTAATAGTTCTTACTTTCTCTTCCTCATATATATATATATATATATATATATATATAC
>NC_068983.1:80842924-80849309 GCF_001194135.2 Octopus bimaculoides
TATATATATATATATATATATATATATATATACAGACACATACATACACACATATATATATTTATATATACATATATGTATATATAAAATATAAAAGTATCTGTATCTGTATGTATATATAGATATATATAAATAAATATATGTGTGTGTGTTTAATGTATGTATGTATGTATATATATATAAACACACGCACACACACACATATGTACTGACAATAATCTGAAAGATTCATGCCAGAAGTTTAATGTGGTCTGTTAGAAATAAATATCCCTAAAATGGAAAGAAAGCAGGCATTAACTTTTTAAGTGGTCTCTTTGATAAAAAAAATAATAATGAAACAGTTCCAAGTAATAACTTTTTCAAGAACTTTTGCACATACATGCCCAAATTTTTTTACATACACTCAAATACTTGCATCTTGGAAGAACAGGTAATTCAAAGGCATGCAGGAGCTAAATGCCATCTATGTACGTCAGCAAGTCAAACATTCAGAATGAAAAGGGTGGATGGTAGAATAACAAATAAATATTATATATGAGTAATGGAAGCCATTTCTAAGAAAGTGTTGGAAGTTGATTCTTTTAGAAGGCAATATGTTGTTTCCTAGGCTCTAGAATTTTTCTCTTGGTCATGTGAATGTCGTTCGAGTAAGATCAACCCAATCCATATTTTATCATGATTATTTGTTATTTTGTGCAAGTAAAATCAACTGCTTTGTTCAGGGAAATGAAGAGATACTTAAGAAGTAAAAATCTCTCGGAATTCAAGCTAAGAAAAATACAGCTTATAAACTAACCAAAGAATACTATGGGACATAACCAAATATTTTAGCCATAATTACATTAACAAATTAATTAAATAAATTAAGTTTTTTCTAAGTGCATGAGACAGTCATAAACATCTGTCATGTTTTATTATATAAGTTCACCCAGGACACAGAGGGATGAACAAGATACCACCATTTTTGGCTAATTATACCACCACCAGCAGTTGAATACCTTACATGTTATAGCCACTGCAAAATTGTACTTAAATTTACTGTTGTTGCACTTATAGCTACATCAAACTGATTTGCACATTAGGTACATTTTTGGCTCTTAATTCTATGAATGACATGCCAGTAAAATATATTTTTTTAAACTAAAGATTACTATGGAGTATACTCAAAAATTTTAGCTGTCACTGAATTTGTAAATTAATTAAATAAATTGATTAAATTTGCTTGATACATAAGACAGTTATAAACATCTGTCATGTTTTATCATACAACTACTACACAATGAATTTTCATCCACAATTAAATACCCTTGTCTGTAAATATACATTCTTTGACATACTAAATGGATTTGAAAGCAAAGAACCTGAGTAATTTTTTATGTTTATTTACTGTTGCACATGAAATATAATAAAATATATTGGATGATATCTTTTTTGTTTCTTGGGGTCACTTATTTTCCTTAGATTTAAATTTTATAAAATCGCATGCAAATTATGATTATATGGTAACATAGTAAAATATTTGAATAGTGGATCTTATTCCAGGTAGAATTTATGTGGGTAACTAGTTACTACCTGTAACCTTAAATATCTGTGAGCTTCCAAAAATTTTTCAAGTGTTCAAAACCCTTCTGATAACCTTTCCTGTCCTTAAGTGGCAAACTTTCTGTAGAAGCTTTACAGGACATTCCATTCCAATCTCCTTCAATCATTTGTCAATATCTTTACTCATAGTTCCTAATGCACCAATTATTACAGGCACAATCTTTAGTTTTCATATTCCAAATGCTTGCAATTTCAAATTTTAAGGGATTGTATTTTTTAGTTTTTCATCTTTCTTTACAATCCTGGAATCAAATGGATCGCATTGTAAGCTTTTCATTGTCTATTATTGTTATACCTGGCTTAATATTTTCTACCTTCTTATACTCAATAAAAATTGAGTATAAGAAGCATCAGATGTAGTATGCAGGAGAGAAGCCTGCACTGGCATAGTCACGTGATGTGTATGGATGAAGACAGCTGCATGAAGAAGCGCTGATCTCTAATTGTGGAAGGAACTTGTGGACCCAGGGAAAAATGGGATGAGGTGGCAAAATGTGATCTTTGGATGGTGAGTCTCATGGAAATGATGACAAAAGACTGGAACTTCTGGCAAATTGCTGTACTTGAGAAGATGTATCAAGCTAAGTGAAGTCATGACCTTGTGCAGGTGGCGTGTGAATGATACCCATGCCGGTGACACATAAAAGGTACATGTGCCAATGACAAATAATGGGCACCCGGTACACTCTGTGCAGTGGTTGATGTTAGGAAGGGCATCCAGCTGTACAAACCAAGCCAAAACTGACTGGAGCCTGGTGCAGCTCTCTGGTTTAACATCTCCAGCCAAACTATCTAACCCATGTCAGGATAGAAAATGGACGTACGTTAAATGATTATTATTATTATTATTATTATTATTGAGTGAGGAAGCAGCACATGCCATCAAACTGACATTCGGGTACAAATATACGAAGCCCAATATATCCGTCTTATAAGGGTACATCAGGCACATGCATCACAACCATATGTGTGCAACATGGTGATAAACAGTGTGTGACCTCGTAGGTGAGGCTCAGTTAGAATTTTCTTCATGTCAAGTTGCCCATCCCACTCAAATGGTCCTTGAAAAAGGTTTGTTTAATGATGATGAAAAAAACACCCATATTTCCAGAGTTGAATTATTCAAACTCTAAAGAATTCCTCTCAAAACATAGCTATGATGCCCATGACTTCTGCTCATGACCAGAGATGCACATATTGTCATCCACAAAGGGACATTCCCAACTGGTTAAGGTCAAGCAATTGACAAGCAAATCTGTGGTATTGAGCAGAATATTTGCTGTAGCCCATCTTTTATACCAAAACAAAACAATGTACGTGATAACACCTCTAATCAGTTAAGATCAGAAGCCATGAGAGCCACTGCCTGATACTGCATCTGGGTATTTATTATTATTATTGTTATTATTATTATTCTGTTTAAATAGGAGAATCTCATAAAATCTAGCATTTCTCCAACTCAAGCACTTTTTAAACCTGAATGATTATACCAACTACTTCCAGCTTCAAATCTTCATTTCAGACAAAGCTTTCATTGTTTGCCCATTTGGTATTTCTATTCCCAGGCTTCCTTCAAATCTTCCTCATTTCATTATCAATATAGTGCACTTTTTCAATTCCAAATTCTATACCTACAACAGTTGAAAACATGTGAACGGTATGCACATGCCTTTCAAGCTTCTCATTTTTCACATAAAACTTCATCATCATCATCGTTTACCGTCCGTTTTTTTCATGCTGGCCTGGGTTGGACAGTTTGACTGAGGTCTGGAAAGCCGGTGGCTGCACCAGGCTCCAATCTGATCTGGCAATGTTTCTACAGCTGGATGCCCTTCCTAATGCCAACCTCTCTGAGAGTGTAGTGGGTGCTTTTTACATGCCACTGGTACAGGAACCAGTCAGGCGGCCCTGGCATCGATCACATTTGAATAGTGCTTTTTATGTGCCACGGGCATGGGGGCCAGTCACAGGACACTGGCATCAGCCATATTCGGATGGTGCTTTTTGCATGCCACCAGCATCCATTAAATGGTGGTGAGTTATCTGACCATGTCCTTTTATCAAATCATAAGCTATTTAGACTTCTTGAAATATTAAACTGATTGGTATCATAGCCAATACAAATATTAATACCAAGTATGACGTCCAATTTCCCAAGTCTTTGTTTTTCTCTTACCAATTCAGTATTCCAATGTTTCCTACTTTCATTTACCATTTTCTCCAGATATGCTTATTGTTTCACTTATCCAACTGTGTGATACCATGTTATATGCATTTTTGTAATCCATCCATGCTATATTCATTTGGACACTTTAAAAAAATATGTTGTCAGCCTTGTTCTAGTAATGTGAAGCTTGCAAAGTTTCAGAATTTTTGCAGTGGATGCTGAATTATTTCTACCTTCAATTACCAAATACACATAGATTCTTTGATGATATTCCTATTCTCTGTATTTCTGATGCTATGTGTGATTGTAACAGCAATGTTTGTGCTTACCTTTTCTTATTCCTACATAACGTTTACTCACCATATTTTGGTTTTGTTTCCTGCAGATAACCTTAGTCTCCTGAGTAATTACTCTACAGTTTGGGGTCTGATTGGTTGGGCACAAAGCATTGTTTCTGAAAGAGCAATGTGCCCCATCTTGTTTGGTGGGATATCATGTAATTATTTGTTTCATATTGAATGTAAGACTTTCACTTAATTTCAAACTGTTACTATTGAATAATTTTCTTTATTGGGGATTGATCATAAAATTAATTAGGTCTATATTTTTTAATTATATTAATTAGGCATAAACTAATATAGCTAAATATCTCTTAGGCTTAATTAATAAATATTTTCTGATCAGCCATCATTATTGAAAATTATTAGCTTCGGAGATAATGATGAAACAATGTCAGACAATTCCAGTAATTAACAGAATATGTAGTGTGTCTGTTGTTGTGCCCAACACATATAAATAGAAAAAGAAAAACAGTGTTATTATAACTGTTTTTCTTTTGGTCACCCTTCTGATAATGTGTGGTACTTGCTATTTTTATTCATATAACAGACACCAAAAATTTAGATTCAAAATTTATCTTCAGGTGAATGTTAAAGTTAAATGTTCGAAATATATTTAAAAGGCCTACCTAATACCTGTGGATGTGCTTCGGTATATTCACATGATGGACTCTCCCATCGAAGCATTCATCTTTTACCGAATGATCTGCACAAATGATTTGTTTATAATGATCAAGTGGTGTGCTGTACGTTATCTTGCTCTCTCCATCAAATCGATGTTTTCTGAACAGGTGCACAATGTACCATGCATCAGGTTTTTAAGTGATTGCAGAGCAATCTGAGATGAAGTGTTTTGCTCAAGAACACAATGCACCACCCAGCTCAGAAATTGAAACCATGATCTCACAATGAGTCCAACTCCCTAACCACTAGGCCATGTGACCTATATATTTATTGCCTTATATATACATACCAGGCAAAATGCTTAGTGGCATTTTGTGTCCTTCTTTAGGTTTTAAGTTCAAATTCTGCAGAAGTCAACTTTGATTTTCATTCTTTCAGGGACAATAAAATAAGCACCAGCAGAGCTCTGGGGTCCTTGTAATCGACTTACCCCTTCCTCCAGAATTGCTGACCTTGTGTATTTGCTAATTGTGAATTAGCCACCCATATTATTTATAAATTTCACACACAAACACATGCACACACACACACATATATATAAATGAAATTTATAAATAATATAGGTGGCTAATTTGCAATTTTACAACCTAAAGGCAGAAATATATACATTACTAAAGTGAACAAAGGGCACTAATCACTGCCAGTATTGCTAGAAATAAGAGTCAAAAACAACTCAATAGCCACAGAAGCACTATCTTAATGAACTGACAAGGGAGACAAGCTCCCTACGGTCACAGATATAGCTAGATAACCACACACAAATATATATATATGTATGTATATAATCTCACCTCTTTACACACACACAAAAAAAAAAATATACATACATACTCTACGTTTACATACGAGATTGGAGTGCTATATCAAAGGTAAATATTGTAGCCAAGAATGAAACAACTGAGTTGACTGAAAAATATAGACCTGTTCCTTGCCTAAACATTATTTACAAACTATACACAAGCTGCCTCAGCTGATTTTTCCAGGCTCATTGTGAGTCCAGCAACATGAGGTGTGCTGAACAACTTTTGTTAAATAAAACTATATTGCTTGAAGTAAGAAAACATCATACAAACCTTGTAACAGTATAGCTTGAATATAAGAAAACAGTTGACTATAATGCTGCTATACAAGTTATTGGGTATGGTCTCTTCTTTGGCGACCCGATTAACTGCACAGGCATCCTTGTCTTGACATAGTGAAATATTACTTTGCTTGGAAACAAATGAAGGTTGGCAACAGGAAGGGCATCCACCCAGAGAATATCTCTCTCTCAATAACCTCTGTCTGACCCATGCAGTCATGGAAAAGTAGGTGTTAAAATGATGATGATGATGACGATGATATATATATATATCCAAATTTGGACAACAATGTAACCTTCATTTGACTAAGGTATCTTTGGCCTGTTGAGTAGCTAGCAGATTATCCCTCATTTGGGTAATTACTGCTTACAAGATTCTGCTAGCTATGAAACATATGTTTTATCTGCTCCATTCCCTAAATTTGGATTTTATTTATGTACACAGCAACTCCAGCTGCTAACCATGAACTATAAAAAAATCTTTTAACAGCTTATATATATATATATATATAT
>NC_068983.1:80851052-80853172 GCF_001194135.2 Octopus bimaculoides
TATATATTGGCATATATATATGTATATATATATGCCTATATATACATTTACAGAAATACTTCACTTTATGAGGAACCGCTTTACGAGACCTTAGGTTTATGAGTTTTATTTTATAATAGGTTAAACAGCCATTCTGTGTGTGTAGTAATGTTGCAAAAGTTTCTACTATCATAACAAATGCTTTTGCATGTTAATGAGAAATTGATAGAGAGCAAAAAAATAACCGCATCTGCTAAGCAAATAACTGTAGATTTATTTTTAAAAAAGAAGTCTACAAGTCCGTAAACAAGTGCTTGTGAATTGGCAAATGCATCTACAATTGATGGTGTGCATGAGTCTCATGTGCGTGAAAATGATTCAGAAAACAATTATAATAATATGGGAATGAATTGTGATTTATAATATTGCTGCTATGGGAAATTATTGCTCTGCTTTACTAGTTTTCACTTTGCGAGCGGTCTCCAGGAACAAATTAACTCATATATTAAGATATTACTGTATATGTGGCATGAATGAGTGTGTGTGACTGTTTCCCACCAGCACTTGACAACTAGTGTTGGTGTGTTTACATCCCCATAACTTTGCAGTGCAGCAAAAAGAAACCTATAGAATAAGTGCCAGGCTTTAAAAAAATAATAAGTATTAGGATCAATCCATTCAACTAAAAATTCTTCAAAGTGGTGCCCCAGCATGGCTGCAGTCCAATGACTGAAACAAGTAAAAGATAAAAGAAACAAGATCAACTTTGCCTTTCATCATTTTAAAGTGGATAAAATAAGTACGAGTTGAACACTGGGATCAATGAATTCAAGTGACCCCATCTCCACAAATTTCAGATTTTGTGCCTATATTAAAAAAATTATTTTAGTCAATAGTTGTTTTTTAACAATTTTGAAGTTGGTTTTAATATTATGCTGTAACCTGATACCAAAACAATGAAGTGGTCACATGAAGAACAGTATTTAGTTGCATTTCTTTTCAACCCAATGGAATTGGCTTTGTTTTTTAACTCTTTAGAGCTTTCGTGAAATATGCATTAAGGTAAAGTCAATCAGCTATATCTCTTCTCCACAAAGCTGTAGCCTCAAGCAAATGTTATAAATCCATAATTTAATATCTAAAGTCATGAGTATTATACTTATTTACTTCATATATATTATGGACCGAGTCTTCATTAGAATGTTTTGGGACAAAAGATCTCACTCAAAATGCCACTACTACTTCTACTCATAAAATACAAACTTATGAACCTCACTTTTATATATTTCTCTACTAACATAAACCACACTTGACTTAGACTGTGTTTTCTTATGCATGTATATATATGTATATATATATATATATAAATATATATATATGCTAGAATATCTGCAGGAATATATATGTGTGTGTGAGTGTGTGTGTGCATATAAATGTTTATGTGTGTGTGTGTGTATTCATGTATTTATTTATAAATAGGTACTTGAACAGTTTTGGTTATGTATAGACATAATTGAGCATATGCATAAATAAATAATATTTGCATGCAAATAGTATGTATGTGTAGATGTGTATATGCATGTTTGTATGTTGTGTATACATACATGTAAAGTATGCACATTGGATTGTATACATGTGTGTATGCATGTATTGTGTGCACAAATGTGTACAAATATGTGTGTGTATGTCTGCATAAATGCATAATGTGTGTATATATTCATGAGAACATATGCACATAGATAAATTTGTGTTTCTGAATGATGTATACGTATATGTATGTGAATGTATTCAACCCAACTTAATTATGGAATATAGTGTAACAAAAGCTTTTAAACAAGGAAGCAGAATTTCAAGATAGACAATTCATTTACAACTATCTAATACAGATACATGCAAGTTATTTTGTTTAAAATAACTATACTAGTTAATATCCCCATTATAATATTCCAGAAGTTTTTCTTGTGCATTCTGTTTCATATATATATGTATATGTATGTATGTATGTATGTATGTATGTATGTATGTATGTATGTATGTATGTATGTATGTGTGTGTATATATATATATATATATATATATATATATATGTATGTATGTATATATCTATGCATATATCTATATGTATACATTTATACATACAC
>NC_068983.1:80855729-80857376 GCF_001194135.2 Octopus bimaculoides
GTTGCAAGAGTATCACCATCAATGCTATATGTCTTGGTGTAATGCAGAAGCATATGTATGCATGCATGTCTGTATGTATGTATTTATGTATTCATATACATATGTACCCCTTGCATATATTTGAAATGGTGTGATCAATAATTTTGCATTGCAGCTACATGTTTGCAGGTTTGAATACTTCTCTATGTTATCTTGCTCTGCTGTGAGTTTTGATTTACCATTACCTTCTGAGGAGAAAGATGGTAAAGGGAAACTGTATGAAAGCCTGTCCTTATCATCATCATTGTTGTTGTCATAATCATGATCATCATCTTCATTTTTTACTTCCATTTTCCATGTTGGCATGGGTTGGATGAGTTATCACATTCAAGTTCCTTTCATTCAACTAGACTGGATATTCATTTTATTGCTAGCCACTTTCAGAGTACATTGGCTGAATTTTTTTGTGATACCAGTACTACTGAGATTACTGGCTTGAATTATCTTGTATATATATGTTTGTGTGTGACTGTGTGTGCATATGTGTGTGTATGTGTGTGTGTACCTATATAATTTCACACATAGAGACAGAAATATATACATATATATATACCTATTTCTTTATTCCTTATATGCTCCAGTCCAAATGCTGTACCTTGCTGGAGTACTGCCATTTTCATCATCTCTCCAATGGCCATTCTCATGTGGTTGGCTTTTGATAAATGTAGATATTTGATATTTTGGTCCTTCTTTGAGTTTCTGGCTATGGTGTAAGATCATCTAGATCTTGGACAGCAGACAGCCAAGATGCTTCTTGAAATCATCTATCCTCACTCTATGTAGATGTCTCACATATTTTGGCAAGCTATTAAACAGCTGTGGTCTCTTGAAACTTGAGCTATTGCAGTAAATAGTTCTTACTATATAAATGGGGTTTGGAACATTTGGCACTTTGCAGTGGCATCCTGGTCGGGAGTTGGTATAACTCTCAGTGCCAAATTTTGCTACCAGCGCCTCTTGTATCTTCCATATGTGCAGCTGTGCATATCTTTCCTGTTTTTGTTCCAAAGAGAAGAGGTCTTCAGCCTCTCCCAGGAGTTCAACTGTCTCATTGAAGCAATCTTGATGCAGCACTGTTGGATTGGGTTGAGTTCTGTTATTAATTTGACACTATGAGGATGACCATAGTTGATAGCTGTAGATTAGACAGCTGAGGGTAAATATCCTTCATAAGACCAGCATAGTTTCTTTGTCCCTTGTTTAGAAAGTTCTTAGAATGTATCTAGCCATTCGCCTGCATGTTGCCATCATATTGGAGATGTATACTTGAAATGAAGCATCATCACTCATATCAACCACCTGGTCACACACTGTCTTTGACTCTGCGATTGCTGTTCCTCCTTCTTCAAAATGTCCTTGGTGTAGTGTGCTGGCACAAGCTGGCTATTAGCAGATGGCTTGCAATTTTCCTACATTAAATTGCATGTAGTATTCTCCAGCTCATTTATATCTGATTTCTGCAGAAAATTAGCATCAAAATGGTTATTGACTGCTTGTATTACTTTTGTATCATCAGCATAATTAGTTTAAGTGGCTGCCTGTATAAGCAATGGCATACCTGGGAGAGAGAGGGAGAGAGAGAGGGAGAGAGGGAGGGAGAGAGAGAGA
>NC_068983.1:80857658-80858130 GCF_001194135.2 Octopus bimaculoides
ATATATATATATATATGTGTGTGTGTGTGTGTGTGTGTGTGTGTGTGTGTGTGTGTGTGTGTGTGTGTATATTAATATAATATATATATAATGTATATGTATACAAGCACAATGTATACATACATATGTATGTGTAAATATCAATATAAAATATATATATATAAATATAATATATACATATATACATATATATATATATATAATATATGATACACACACACACTCACACACACACATAAAGATTTCAAGGTTTTGGCACAAGGCCAGCAATTTTCAGGGAAGGGCTTCAATCAATTACATCAACCTTAGTGCTCAACTGGTACTTACTTTATTGATGCCAAAAGATGAAAGGCAAAGTTTACCTTGGTGGCATAAAGATGTATGAAATACCACAAAGCAGTTTTGTGTGTGTGTGTGTGTATGTGTGTGTGTGTGTGTGTGTGTGTGTGTGTACGTACGTGTGTGTGTGTGT
>NC_068983.1:80858140-80860025 GCF_001194135.2 Octopus bimaculoides
GTGTGTGTGTGTGTGTGTGTGTGTGTACGTACGTGTGTGTGTGTGTGTGTGTGTGTGTGTGTGTATGATTGGAGGAGCTTGTCATGCACCAGTTCAGATTTCAGCTCTAATGATAATTACATTAAACTTCCACTATCCTCTGTACAGATGAGCCCTCTTCAGTCAAAGGTGGGCTATGACAAAATACAAAGTGCACATCAATAATGAGTGAAAAAAAGAACATGGACATTAACTTGGTACTGCTTTAATTCATCTGTTACATATATTTCAGTATTCTACAACACATGACATTGTATAATGGATACATTCACTGAATGCACCTCACTGGGCCAACATGATAAGCAAACATATCATCAGATAATACATAGGAGATATAGAATAGACTTGTGACGAAGGACTGAAACCTCAGTCTTCACATTTGTTTCTTTGGTTCTCGGATTGTGCACTTAAAATCCATTTGCTTAAGCTGTCAAATTTATCATTTTCTTAGGTTAAACAGAGGTAATTGTAGATAAACCCAATCAATTCCACTTCCAGTGAATTAGTTTGGCTTTAACGTAAGTCTATATTCATGATACCTATAAAAATCAGCCAGTTCTATCTATGACTTTCAGACAGTTTACTTCTGTCACTTTCTACCAGCTACATACCAGCTTTGCAGAGACTTTGTCTTCAAACACATACAAGCACACAAAAAACTTCTTTCACATGAGCCTTGAACCATTTACCTTTTTTGTTCCACATACTCAGTAGCAGACTACTATAAGGATTGGACAAAAGATTCTTGATGTAAGCAAACTGGCATCAACTATACAAACATTTGTGTTCTTTTCCATTTCATCACAATTGTGTAATTATGTAACAATTGAATAAAATCTTATTAAGTGAAAACTATTATCAATTCCTTTCAATGCAGTCAGAAATTATCCACTTGTTAAATCTTCTGTAATTCATCTTATGACCACTGTGACTCATTCCTACAAATACTCCAGTCTATCTATGACTCACTCAGTGCATGAAACATCAATGCCTTCTTCATCCATAGATATAGCATTTACTCAGTCAGTACTTAAAAGTACTGCCATTCTTAACACACAACCTGGCTCTATGGTTCACAAATATTAAAGCATAGGTTATTGTGGATAGATTGTTAGCAATACAACCTGAACAGTACATATCACTTCCACCAGATGTCATCATGAAAGTCAGAGATTTAGTAACAGCTCCACCCAACACTGTCTTGTAAAACAGTCTACAGAAAGAACTCATTAAAACTATCTCTGTTTTGCAGCAGAAATGACTTCACTAACGCGTAAAAGCAGAAGAGCTTGGCACAAGAAATGTTGCTGCTCTTGTGACAAATGAAACAATTTCTGCGAGACAACACACTTCATGACAAAATATTCAAAGAATTCTTACTGAGGTGATTATCCTTCATTAGGAAGTGGATTTAAATGGCATAAGAGTGTGATGGCTGATATGAGAGGTATAAGGGTGATCTAGTGCAGAATTTTGTCAGTCAACAGGTCACAATCTCAAAGCTTGAAAATACTTTGGCAAATTAAATTTAGATGTTGAAGTGAATCTAATGGTTTTTGTGTGTTTCTTAAATGGCTTATAAACACCTTCCATGCTGCAATTGTTTTTGTTCCAGCACACGATCTCAGATTAGGTCACTTGCTATGCAAGTACATCTCCGTAATAATAATAATAATAATAATAATAATAATAATAATAATAATAATAATAATAATAATGACAACATCGAAAAATACCTTAGGAATGAGAACCCAGGTTCGAAATTTCCCCAAGACACCTGAAGAAGTCTGGAGGGTATATCAGCCGAAACATTGTGTTAACAACAAATAAGATGAGGACAAATATC
>NC_068983.1:80860562-80868768 GCF_001194135.2 Octopus bimaculoides
GGCACATAAAAGACACCATTTCGAGCGTGGCCGTTTTCGTGCGGGTGACACGTAAAAGCACCCACTACACTCTCTGAGTGGTTGGCGTTAGGAAGGGCATCCAGCTGTAGAAACTCTGCCAAATCAGACTGGAGCCTGGTGTTGCCATCCGGTTTCACCAGTCCTCAGTCAAATCGTCCAACCCATGCTAGCATGGAAAGCGGACGTTAAACGATGATGATGATGATGATGATGATGATGTAAAGCTATATTTGTTCTTTAAAGTCTGCTGACACTCCTTTTAATATTGATTTGAAATTTTGACACAAGGCCAGCAATTTTGGGGGAGGAGGCTAGTCACTTACATTGATTCCAGTACTCAATTGGTACTTATTTTATCGACCCTGAAAGGATGAAAGCAAAGTCAACCTCAGTGGGATTTGAACTCAGAATGTAGACAGATGAAATGCCGCTAAGCATTTTGCCCAGCATACTAACAATTCTGCCAGCTTGCTGCCTTAACACTCCTTTTAATATTAACTAGAAAATTATATCTTTTGATCTTTTGTAAAGTTATATACCCACAGTACAAAATCCTGTTAGTTTTGTCGTAGCTCTTAATCACATGAAGTCCTATTCTCCAATCTTTTATACAGAATTAGTCTTAACTTATGAACATAGACCTCCAATACTCTAAAATTCCTTAAGCCATTACAATTTCAAAATTAGTAATAATTTATCTTATACACAACTGCACAAGCATTTAATCTATTACTATACTGTAACCCTTTAGCATTTAAACCGGACATGTTTTAAGCTCAAACCAGCCAGATCTGACCTCTAACACCTATCCTATAATGTCATTCTAAAAATAAATCTCATCATTGAAAGCTTGAAGCTATCAGATAATACATGGTTAATTCAAAACAATGTGAATAAATAAGCATTACATTTGACAGAGTAATCTGAATGCTAAAGGGTTAAATAACCTCTGCATCATACCATAAAGCCTTTTCCTCTTTATAAAAATTAAACTCCCTCAAAATATATTTCTTCATGACAAACAGCATATTTCCAATATCAACTTTAGCTGTTTTACAATTATTATAACTCTTATAATTCCTAATTATATTTCAGAAATACAAAGCAACTGC
The DNA here is from genome assembly GCF_001194135.2 of Octopus bimaculoides. Classification (NCBI taxonomy): domain Eukaryota; kingdom Metazoa; phylum Mollusca; class Cephalopoda; order Octopoda; family Octopodidae; genus Octopus; species Octopus bimaculoides. The sequence goes on from NC_068983.1 coordinate 80,861,696, forward strand.
TTATTATAAGCCTAGAATTTTTACCTTAAACAAGTTCTACTTTAATTATTTAAACATTGGTTTAATTTTTTGTACATAAATACTACCAGATATTTTAAAATTATTCAACCCTTACTAACATATTTTTATTAAAATTACACATTTTATTCTTGAGTTTCATTAATCTTTCTTTATTGTTTTGACTGATTATATATTATTTTACTGAACTATTGTTATCTAAACAGCCCCTCTTTTAAATTATACTGAACTCTTTAATATAACTTTTCATTCACCTGATTTCTATTTTATTTCTAATGCAAGTTTGTGTATGTTTGTCAGTGGATAAGCATACATGTGTGAGTATGATTACATTTGTGTGTATGCATTCTTATATGTATACATGCATTTATAAATATATGTACATATTCATATATTATATTATGTTTGTGTATATTTTCATATTGTTTTCACTTAATTCTTCTATGCGTTTTTGCCATCTAGAGATTTACATGCTTTGTTTACCATTTCATATATCTTTATATCTTTGACATTTATTAAGAAAGTTCGACAATTCCTTTTAATCTTCTTCCTGAACTACTGATCATCTACTCGAAATTATTTTGCAATTATAAATTTTTCCTTTTTCTGCTTACAAAACTAGCAATGGACATAACTTTCTCTAGATACTGCTTTTAATTTAAATAAGGAATTTACAGCACAATTCCTCTGTACTCAGACAAGCATTACCATGAATATCTTCTTAAATACAAAATAATTCTTTTTTTATAGTTGAAAAATGCAGAAGTTTTTTATTATATTTCAAGCTGTATTTTTTTTGCAAATAATTTTTTACTTTTATTGTTTTTACTTGTTAACAGTTATGTTTATGATTCAGTTTTTTTTCAAAATTTAATTTTTAAATTGTAAGTTCAATATCTGCAATTCACTTCTACAAACTTCCATGCCCATTACTCCACTTTTTCATGGTTACCCAAGTATATATTTCATTTTTTAAGCATATCCACAATCTCTTATATACAAAATATAGCTATTATATTTTCTTTAACTGTCTTATTTCAAATGAAGTTCTTTGTATCTTAATAAATTAAACAAACATTCTAAATTTGTTTAAATTCCTAACATATTTAACCTATATTTAAACTAGTTTATAGAGTCCCTTTTGTCACATTTCCATTTGTGTAAAGATGGAATAAGTTATATTTTTACAAAATATCTATTGCGTCTGGTTTTGCATTTTCTTTCATCATTTTTACATCATCTTAAATAGAAGGAATATTTTATCCTCTTAGTTATAAATTCCCATTGCTGTTATTTAAATTAAATATTTCATAATAAAGAATATCATTTAAAATTTTTTTGCTTTTCTATAATTATTAATATCCTTCAAAATACAATTTAAAAAAAAATACTTTTGCTTCTTGAATATCTTACTTTATAAAATTAAAAATATTTTATATACCTTGAGCTAATACAATTTAATTTTGCAATGCATTTTTTCTTAACTTTATCTATTTATGTCAGTTATTAAGAAACAGACAGTCATGTTCAAATTTCAAATCGTGGAGACTTTATTTTCAGGTTTTTGACTGTTGGAATAACCAATAAAATTATAGGTATATATATGAAACACAACTTACACACATACACACATATAGTTCCTTGAATCAATTCTGGTTACATAATTGTATACATGTCTACATTTTATGTTAGCAAGATGAGTCTGAGAAGTGGGGCACCTTGCTGTTTAGCCATAGGACTGCTTGATCCGGGCTGCATGGCTGTAGATGAGGGCATGGCTCTATTATAAAAATTTGACTTCCCAACCACATGGTCCTGCGTTCAATCCTATTGCATAGCACCAAGTTTTTTCTGCTATAACCTCAAGCTGAAAATCGTTGAGGATGGATTTGGTAGGCAGAAACTGAAAGAACATCGTGTGTGTATTTGTGTATGTATGTGTGGAATGTATGTACTTGTGTGTTTTTCTGTCTTCTTGCTTTGACAATAAGTGATAGTTTTAAATATATGTCTCCATCATACAAGCATTTTCCCTTGTTCCTATTCTTCCACAAAAAATGTCTGGTCATGGGGAAATTTTACCTTACTTGGAATCAAGTGGAGGTTGGTGATAGGAAGGGCATCTAACCATTGAAAATCTGCCTCAAGAAAATTCCATCCAACCCATGTGATCATCGAAAGGGGGACATTAAAATGATGATGATGATGATGATACATATATGTATATATATCTATCTATGTGTGTGTGTACGTGTATATATACATATGCATGTATATATACACACAAACACACACACACATACACACACACACACACACACACATAAGTATATATACATATATATATATATATATATATATATATATATATATATATATATATATACATATGCATATACACACACACATGCCTATATATATATATATAAAGTTATACATACATATACATACACATACATTCATACATACATGTATCTATATCTATATATATATCATCATCATCATAATGTCCATACTCCTAGGCTTTGGCTTGGTACTCTTCCAGACACCAACCCTCACCCAGTTCCAAGTAAGGAAATATTTCTTTATGGGCAGACATGTTTTTGCAGAATATTGGATCTGAATGACATAACTTTTATGACAACAACAGTCTTTTACATTCATCACGTGATGTCTAGACAAGGAGACACAAAAATACACACATTCACACATAAGCATATATATATATATATATGTATATATATATATATATATATATATATATCGTTTGTAGAAAAATATAAATCTGAAGAAGAAGCACACTGTAAAATGTAGAGCAGTTAATATTATGATGGGGGAGGCTGGTTTAGGCCTCCTCCATTATTGCATATGTATATATGTATATCTATATATATACACACATATATATACACACGCACATATACACACACACACACATATACACACACATGCACACACACACACACACACTCATAATACATGATAAGCTTCTTCCAGTTTCTATCAACCAAATCCACAATCCACTTATAAGGCTTTGGTCCAATGATGGCTATACTATAAGACACTTCGCAAAGGTACCATGCAGGGGAATTGAACCTAAGACTTAAAGTTGGGAAGTAGACCTCTTAGCCACACAGCCATACCTGTGTTACACATGCACAGAAACTCTGACACACACACACACACATGTATATCTGTCCGATTTTACCTTTTTTAAAATTGAATGAAATTTAATAGTATTTTAGAATGTCTAATGGAATTAAAAATTATTTTTATGCATTTGTGTACATTTAAACTAATTGAATATTATTTTACAGAATAATAGAATTAAAATTTCCTTGATTAAAACCCTTTCTAACATGGAAGTATCCAAAGAGTATTTGAGGCACATAATGCTTTATGAGTACAAAAAAGGAAACTCTGTAGCCGAAGCAACTCGAAACATACACTCAGTTGATGGGAAAGAATGCTTGAATGAAAGAACTTACAGAAGATGGTTTGCTAGAATTCAGAAGTGGAGATTTCAGACTTGAAGATGAAGATCGAAAAGGACATCCAGTTGAGTTTGATAAGCTCCTTGAGGCATTACTTGAAGAAAATCCTGCATTATCAGTTGAAGAATTGGCAATAAAGCTTAGTTCAAACCATACAACTGTTCATCGTCATCTTCAACAACTTGGAAAGCTTCCTAAACTTGGAAAATGGGTGCCTCATGAATTGTCTGAAAGCATCTGCTCTTCTCTCCATTCTCACGAACTCATTTCACCCTTTTTGGATAAACTTGTGACTGGTGATGAAAAATGGATCTTCTATCAAAATGTTAAATGTCGTAAACAGTGGTTTCATAAAAATGAAAAATCTCAACCACAACCAAGAGGGGAACTTCATGGGAAAAAGGTTCTTCTCTCTATCTGATGGAATTGCAAAGGGGTAATTCACTTTGAATTGTTACCACCTAATGCAACAATCAATGCTCAAGTCTACTGTCAGCAATTAGAGTGTTTGAACCAAGCTTTGAAGAAAAAAAGACCCGCTTTAGTGAATTGAAAAGGAGTGATGTTTCAACAGGATAATGCGTGACCCCACACTACAAAGATCACATCACAGAAGATTGAAGAGCTTGGTTGGGAAAAAATTCCTCATCCTCCTTATTCTCCTGACGTTGCTCCTTCAGGCTACCATTTGTTTCGTAGTTTACAGAAACATTTGGGGGAACATAACTTTCGCTAGCCAGGAGGAGGTCAAAACTGACATTTCAGAGTTCTTTGCTTTGAAACCAGAAGAGTTTTACATTGATGAGATTAAAAAGCTTGTGAGTAGATGGAATGAAGTCATAGATAATCAGGGAAAGTACATTGATGATTAAATTTCAATTAAACACAACATTTGATCACTTGTTTTCTTTATTCATAATTCGGACAGAACTTATGGGATGACCTGATATATGTATTTGTGTGTGTTTGTGTGTGCTTGTAAATATGTATATTTATACTCTATGTGAGTCTCCATATTCATTGCATAACACAATGGACAGACTATATTCATGGGTCAGAAACAAAGCTAAACACCACACTGATGAAGCATGTGTCTAATGGCCAAAATTCAAATTCTGATTTTAATATCCATAGTAATTACAGTAGCCTTGACTACAGTAAATAGCCAACAATATATGCTAAAATCACTTAGTCCTAAAGATGAGACTTTGAAGGTCTAGAAGCAATGATAATGGATTTAGAAACTTTATTGTTTCAAACAAACTGAAAGGAAATGATAGTAATATTATGAAAAAACCTTGATAAAAGTGATAAAACTGGCACATTGTTGTGTTTTCAATACAGCATGTCTAAAAGAAAAGGTATTCCTCATATATACAAATATGCATACACACAGGCACACATACATGTACACACACATGTGCACACACACACACATACACACACATATGAAGAAAGAAAGACAGAGCTGATAGTGCATGTATATGTATGTATATATGTATGTATGCAAGTGTGAATATGTATACATGTATATATATATGTATATATATATGTATATTTTCACACACACACACACACACACACACACACACACACACACACACACACACACACACACATATATATATAAGTATGTATGCTTAGAAATAAATGTATATAAATTATAGTTACAAGAAGGTACTGAATGTACAACCAGTGTTGGCTCAGTATTGTTTTATTCTCATTTCTACAGGACTTCGCTTTAATGTTTGTGCATGTATATGTGTACATGTGTGTAAGCGTTTGTGTGTGCATATGTGTGTATATGCTAGCATATTCTCATAAACATACATATATGTACTTAAGAGGAATATGAAATCTATATATTCGTTCTCATTTTATTACGGATATCTGTTATATACAAATATACATAGATGTATACATCTGTATATATATATATATACATACATATATATATATATATATATATATATATATATATATATATATATATATATATATATATATATATATATATATATATATATATATATATATATATATATATATGTATGTATATATGTCTAGATATATATGTATATAGATATATGTGTGTATATATATAGATATGTATACATATATATATATGAACATACATGTATATATTCATAAATATACATGTATATATATGTATATATTCATATATGTATATATACATGTATATATTCATAAATATATATATGTATATGCATATATATATATGTGTGTGTGTGTATATATATATATATATATATATACATCCACACTCACATAAATATACATATTTGTGTGCATACATGTTATATGTGTATATATATAGAGAGAAAAAAACTTTTCTATTTTAATACAATTCAATTGTATTTTTATAAATGGCATATCTCTGTTTCTTATTTTGTTTTTGTTCTTCATATCACCTCAAATCAACTACATTATGTGAAATTAAATTGTATTTCAAAATGATATTACTTTAATATTCATATGTGTGTGTATGCATATATATGTGCAAGAATATCCATGTGCACAATATGCTCACTCTGATATATATATATATATATATATATATATATAATTATATATTTATATATCGGTAGTTATCTGTCTGCATATATTTGATAGTGTGTAAGTATAGGGGTGGGGTACACATGTAAGAAGCAAGAGAAAGAGATAAAGAGAGACAGAGAGAGAGAGCAAGATATGTAGATATATGTATATACATATATATGTTACATATGCAAATACAGAAAGGAAGGGAAAGATAAATAGATAAAGGAAAGTTTGAATACATTTTCTATCTTGCTGTTACAGCCAGAAAAATTTCATTTCATTTTAAGCAATCTTTTATTTGTTTTGTCTTATCTATTTCAAGACCATTTGCTAATACAAAGCATGTCACTTTTGTTTTTCATTCATTATTTATTTATCAATGTAGTTGCTGGGAAATATTAAATAATCACGAGAAGCATATTATACCACTGGCATTTCTAGCATTATGCCTCTATGTACAAATCTCTCACTCAGTTGTTCTTTATTTCTCCCCCCCTCTCTCTCTCTCTCTCTCATTCTTTCTTTGTTTCTTCCAGTCACTGTCTCTATCTCTCTCATAATTCTAGAATGCTTCCATGCTATGTAAGAGAAAATTCCCTCAAAAGATAAAACTATAGAATTTAAAAAAAAAAATTTAAAAAACATTTTTAACAGATGAATCATGGCAGACGTTTTAGCAAGACTGGGTACAAATTTAGATTACTCAATTGAAAAGTTAGGTGGTTCTTGTCTATACAAACAAAGCAATTCTGTATATTGGCACACAAGCATACATACTTGCATACACAGACACATACATGCATACACAAACACAGACACAGACACACACACATGCACACACACGCACACATACAGAGAAAATAAATAAATATATAAATATATACATATATAAATATATACATATATAAATATATAAATATATAAATTAAATAAAGAAATATACATAATATAAATATGCATGCATATATATATATATATATATATATATATATATATATA
>NC_068983.1:80869301-80870836 GCF_001194135.2 Octopus bimaculoides
GGCTCTTCAAATTCTTAGTATATTTTCAGTACTAAAAGTAGTTATAAAAGCATCATACTTAAGATTAATTTTTTTTTATGGTTAGTTCACTTATCATTATCATCATCATCATTATTATTATTATTATTATTATTATTATTATTATTATTATTATTATTAATAATATTATCATTATTATTTATTTATTTATTCATATATTTTCAAAAATAAATGAAGATATCTACATATTTTTATATAAATTTTAGATGAATTTCTTCTTCTTAGAGATTCATGATATACTTTTAAAACAATTAAATAATCAAGTGTAATTTCGAAATATTTCTAAAATTTCTAATGTGTATTATGTCATCGGTGTTAACTTCAAATTCCTTGAGAATCTTCGCCTTGATAGTGAAGTTATCCATTCAGTTAAGCTAAGAATTCCATTTACCAACCACAAGCGATATATTCTTTAATATATTGTTCTGTTAAAGGTTTCAAACATTGGACTGTAGCCTTGCTGGAGCACTCTCTTAAAAGGTTTTAATTAATCATATTTATCCAACTATTTATTTTAATCTCGTACTTACTTTTTATCAATCTATAGGCAAAAGCATGGCTGAATGGTTAAGAAGTTTGCTTTCCAAGCATGTGGTCTTGAGTTCAGTTCCACTTCATAGCACCTTGGGAAAATGTCTTCTACTATAGCTCTGGGTTAACCAAATGAGTGGATTTGGTAGATGGAAACTGAAAGAAGCCTGTCATATATATATATATCCTTTCCGTGGAAGAGGTAGGCCCAGGAAGACCTGGGCTGAGGTGGTGAGGCAAGACCTTCGTACATTAGGCCTCACCGAGGCGATGACTACGGACCGAGACCTTTGGAAATGGGCTGTGCATGAGAAGACCCGGCAAGCCAAGTAAGATCGTTGCCAGTGCCCCTGGACTGGTTCTTGTGCGGTTGGCACATGAGATGCACCATTTTGAGCGTGGCCGTTGCCAGTACCGCCTGACTGGCTCCTGTAGGATTTTCGAGCGAGATCGTTGCCAGTGCCCCTGGACTGGCTTGTGCGGGTGGCACATAAAAGACACCATTTCGAGCGTGGCCGTTTTCGTGCGGGTGACACGTAAAAGCACCCACTACACTCTCTGAGTGGTTGGCGTTAGGAAGGGCATCCAGCTGTAGAAACTCTGCCAAATCAGACTGGAGCCTGGTGTTGCCATCCGGTTTCACCAGTCCTCAGTCAAATCGTCCAACCCATGCTAGCATGGAAAGCGGACGTTAAACGATGATGATGATGATGATGTTTCAGTCATTTGATTGTAGCCATGCTGGGGTATCGCCTTGAAGGATTTTAGTCATATGAATCAATCCCAGTACCTTTTCCTTTAAAGCCTGGTACTTACTCTATCGATGTCTTGTGCCGAACTGCTAAGTTACAGGGACATAAACACACCAACACTGGTTGTCAAGTGTGGTGGTGGACAAACGCAGCCACAAAGACACACACACAGATATATATATATATATATATATATATATATATATATATATA
>NC_068983.1:80870846-80871793 GCF_001194135.2 Octopus bimaculoides
TATATATATATATATACGTGTGTGTGTGTGTATATACGATGGGCTTCTTTCAGTTTCCATCTACCAAATCCACTCACAAGACTTTAGTCAGCCCAAAGCTATAGTAGAAAACACTAGCCCAATGTACCAATGCACTTGTCCAATACATACAATGTATGTATTTCTGTCAGTCTGAAAAAGAAGCACACTCTAAAAAATGTTTTGAGCAATAATGAGGTAGTTGGTGGTTATAACCAGTCAGAATGAGGCACATAACATCTTCACTAGTAAAGAGGTTATGGGCCTCTTTGCTCATTATTAGTAAGGAGGTTATGTACAACTGGCCAGTAGGTCTGGTGAGTCACCTATATTGCTAAAAACAATAATAAAACATGAAACCAATGGACACTTTCTGACTGGCCGTAACCAATGACTACATTGAATATATATAGGTGCTGGAGTGGCTGTATGGTAAAAAGCTTGCTTCTCAACCACATGGTTCCACGTTGGCCATGAGTGAATATTGCTTTGCTTTTCTGGGAACAGATGAGGTTTGGTGACAGGAAGAACATTCAGCAGTAGTAAATCTGCCTTAAATATACTCCATCTGAGCATGGAAAAAGTGGACATTAAAATGTTGTTGATGTTGATGTTGATAGTGATCATCATCATCATCGTCATCGTTTAATGTCCGCTTTCCATGCTAGCATGGGTTGGACGATTTGACTGAGGACTGGTGAAACCGGATGGCAACACCAGGCTCCAGTCTGATTTGGCAGAGTTTCTACAGCTGGATGCCCTTCCTAACGCCAACCACTCAGAGAGTGTAGTGGGTGCTTTTACGTGTCACCCGCACGAAAACGGCCACGCTCGAAATGGTGTCTTTTATGTGCCACCCGCACAAGCCAGTCCAGGGGCACTGGCAACGATCTCGCTCGAAAATCCTACAGGAGCCAGTCAGGTGGTAC